>NC_051177.1:99368403-99388745 GCF_013339695.2 Rhipicephalus sanguineus | reverse complement strand
GCTACCGCAATGGGTAAATCATGATCATGGGCGTTAGCCGTCGGTACGGAGATGTGCCACTAGGCGTCAACGTGGGTGCGTCCACATCAAGCGGTGCTATGTCTGCCAAACAACAGTAGACATTGTAAAGCTCTCATGTACCAATGCACTATAAACAATCAACTACTTCTGTGACGACACGTTTCACTTTCGTGTTATACCGATTACCATGACGGAGGGATCAGCCATCTTTTTATAGATCTTTCCATCTATTTCTTTTATTGTCTATCTTTATATCTATCTTTCTATCTATTGCTCTCTCTTTCTTTCTTTCTTTGGTATGTTTTACTCTTTACTCGCTCCCCTCCTACTTTCCCTCCTCCTCGCTGTCACATCTCTCCTTCTCACCCCCTTGCTGTAGTATTCTATACAAGGCTATGCTATGATTTGCCGGCGTGCCTGGATAGCCGAGTGCTTACGATGCTCGCCTTCGGATCGTGGGTACGCGGGTTCGAATCTCACTTCCCCAAGAAATTTTCTCGCCGAAAAGTTTTCTGTTTCTCTTTCTTTCTATCTATTTCTTTATTTTTCTCTCTCTATTTCTCTCTTTCTTTCTCTCGCTCTGTACACACTCTCCCGCTCGTCAGATTTATTGCACCCCACGCCGGACAAATCGGCGCACGTGTTATGGGAGCGAAGCAGAAGAGGACGAAGAGAGCGTGTGCTAGTTCATGATGACGATGATAATTTCTGCTCACCCGTCACAGACCAATGCTCGGCTTAAACAGCTTCGCAGTTATAAAAGAATGCTGGTACACGCCTGACATTGAAGGATGAAAATGTTAAAAGACAAGATGACAGCCAACATTATAGACAACATTGGCGACATTAGCAATCGTTTGTTATTTTTCGCCAACGTTATCTATAATATAGCCAAGACTAGCCAACATTATATAGTCAGTGCTATGGAGTGCTGTATATGGGTGCAGCGCCAGGATTGGCCATCGAGTGACATGTTATGCTTGGCTAACGAGGGCTATTCATCCGACCCCAGGTTAGGCTGAACTTTTCTCTTACGGAAATATGCAGCGTAAGTTGTTTATGTGAATTCGCGCCCTGATCTGCAGTCACAAGTACAGTGCGGCCCACTGTTAAAGGGAACACTCAAATGAGCACCTTTCATACTGCTGGCTTCCTATCGGCAAATGGATCTGGAAAGATTTTTCGTGCACATCACTGGCCTATCAAAAGTAGTCATAAGTGTTGACCACCTGTAGTGTTATGCAAAATTAAGCCGCTAAGCTTTGGTAGGAGATCGAAATCTGGACATGCTCTGCACGCAAGTGTTCCCTTTAACAGTAGACCTGTCTGCACATTATAGAGTCTACCAGGAAGAAGAATATTGTGACTCTCGTGCCGAGTGTTTAGTGACATCTACAAAACATCGCTAATTTTATTTTGAGTGCGCCCTCTAGGCCCCTGCATCTGTTTCTCCTCAAACTACCTCATCGCCTTTCCCAGTGTATAGTGCAGCGTACCGGGAATTCTGACAGGTTTAGCCTGCCTGCCATTTCCCTCTCTCCCATTTTATTCCTTCGACTACATTGCAGCAGTTATATTCACCCATTTGCAACGGTCCCTTTTTTTCATATTTCTCATGCAGCCAATTCATTTAACTCCATTTCGAGCACATTTCCTACGTCATTCGCTTCACACCAGGAACACGGTAGCCTACGTTCGTGCTGTACTTGGCTCCGTCTTCTCCCTGTCTTGCCGTCTTGACTGCACTGCCTCGCATTGCACGCACCGTAACATAAACATGGCTGTCGGCAACATGAGCAAATTCTCGTCTGGGATTGTTCCCGTCCGACGAGTGAGCCCGGCTCTGCTTTCCGTCCACCCCGAAGTGAGTGGTTCCGCAAGGAAGAGGATTACGGCGTCGAGCGTGTTACCATCTCCGGAGGAAAATTGCGGATCAGCGAAATGGCTGCTCGCCTTCTTCTGTTACTCAGCCTGGAAACCTAATTGATGGCTGGAGTATAGCGCAGACCTGTATTTCCTCACACCGATTTATTCTTGTTTCGTGCTATTATTGTTTTCTTGTCCTGCTTCCCTTACTCTGGAATTTGTGGCCTCTTCCGCGAAAAAGACAGAAAACGCGTTCAGACGCCGAACGAAGTATGGTATGTTTTGCTGCTGTTGTTGTTGGGAATGTTGTTGTGGTTGTGATGCAATATCTCAGCGGCAAACCCTTATGGCTTCCTATGGGCTGTTTCACTTCTACGTGATGAGACGTAATGCGCTTGCCTACCAGGCTGTAAGTGATGTTGGCCACTACCAGCTGTGTGGAGGAGAACGCTAGAGCTTCGAAAGTTATAGCTGCTTTCTCATTTCTTTTTTCCTGACTGACCTATCTCATAATGAGGGAAACACCTCGTTACGTGTTGTTACAGCGTCGAGGCAAGATGTAATGAAGTTTCAGCAGAAGGAGCCCGGTGCGACAGAAAAATGCGCGTTTCGTCATAACACCTACCGGCGCTGTGAGCTTCTTTGTCTTGTTGACTGGTTTTTGTTCTTTTTTAATGCGATTGTTGGACACGGCATATTAGCAGTGCGTCAACAACGCTCTGTGTGTTATGTAAATATGGTGTCATGATCCAGACCTCTACACAGGCAACGCATCTTTCAGCTAGAAAACTTAACACAAAGAGTACCCAGATTTTCATGTCATACCATAAATACTTTTACCTCTAAATTCGCCGTGATATTAGCGGCAGCTGGCGGGAGCAAAGCTTCAAGTAAAAGCCAAGCCGTGAGACACACCGCAGTAGCCTTTACAAACTATCCAGACGCCTACGCCTACAAGTTGCGAAGACGCATCCAGGCCGCGGTGGTCACGTCATTGGCTAATCGCTAATGACCTAGCTGAGTAGAAGCGTGCCAAAGAAAGCCTTCATTTTATCTCCAAGTAAGAAAGGAGCGCCCTTTACCATATGCCTAATGGCGGCCGCGCGCGAGTAACAAAAAAAAAAGAAAGATGCACATGGGAGACAAAGAAAGCCATCTCGCCATCAGTAGCGGCGCTAATTTGCTCCTCTAAGTGGCCCACAGAGCGAAATGTTTGCTTCTGTTCCTTCGCGTAGGACGTCGCCATCGTCGCCTTTCCGGTATACAAAAGAGCCCAGTCTGAAGGCGAAACGAAAGAAGAAACTCCAAGACGTTTGTTGGGTTTACGGAATCGCATATTTTTGCTTCTCGGTGCACCCACGGCGCGTTATGTTTCCTCATCAACCTGCTCGCCCTTTGCCTTCTAATTTCTTTCGCCTTTTCCCTAGGTTCCTAAATTGCTCCAGATCGTCCGCTACTAAGTCGTGCATTAGCGCCTCCGCGGCACCGATGACCCAGCCCTGCCTCGCGCGGGGCTAATCACCTAGTTATCAGCGACACCTTACCCGCGTTATTTCATGGTGGCAAGTTTCCTGTTTATTCGTTCGTCGTCTCGTCTACATCTCGTGTAAAGGAATGTTCAGTATGAAGGCGGGAAAATGTCTTTAGTTGTATTGTTTTCAAGCTCAGCGAACCACCCGCCACGTTTCAGCGCGATGATGAGCTTTTATTGCGTGATGAACTACTAATTTCTCATCACGAGGCCGTTAAGGCAAATCCTCGTCTTCTTAGTTATATACATTTACTCATTAACGCGCCATGCTTTTCGCTTATGTATGACAATTAGCAGCCTCGACGATGTATTCCCGTTTGATCGGCGCAAATGAGCGATGAGAAACGGATCGTCTTGGAATGTTTGTTTTGAAGCCGTCGCAAAACACGCCGCCGCATTTCAGATAAACATGTGAGGGAAACGCGCTCACAGAGCTATTGCTGTTGTTTGTTCGTAATTAATCCCACATATCAGCGGGCAGCGAGTCAGATCTTTGTGTGCGCATGCGCACCGCACAGCATTACAAGGACTGCAACGCTGGGGCACGGATGACCTGGCAAGTAGCGCATGAAGTTCACCAGAGATACACAAAAAGGAGTCCTTTGAGTTGTAAAGAAAGAGTCGCTTTGTCGACACTCCCATTCTTACATGCATATAACACAGGCAGCCATTGTACATCCGCTCTGTGCAGCCCACTCAGCACGTGCGCTAGATTTTGTGTGCATCAGCAGAATGCTCATGTCGAGACGTTGCATTAATTTTATTCATAATTCTTCTTTTCTGCCACTCATTACACGTGCGTTCCTTATAAAAAATTAACCACGTGTATGGTTCTCGCTCCCCCTTTCCGTCCGGGCGTCGGGTTTTTGTAATACTTAGCGCACCGTAAAACAAAAATAAATTACGTTAATTTCGAATAATGGCTTTGTTACGTTGTGACTCGCCTTTGAATGTTTTTGACTTGCCGGCGGCAAGTTGTCTTCTCGTCCACTTTACTTTCTTCACATCTGTATCACCATTACTACAATACACTTAAAGCAGTGCAATTAACGTCTCCTGTGACCTCCTTGGCTTCACTAACTGTTGGTTTTAGGGGCGAAGCTCCTTAAGGCGGCACCCGTTCGTCCCTCGTCGTGCTCGTAGTAGTGAGTAACAAGTCTTACCCTTTGACCTCCAAGGTGGTGCCGGTGGGAGATTTCTCCTGTGCGTTGTTGAACAATAAAAAATTCGCAGCGTGCGCGTTAACTAAAAGCCGAATTCTTCTGTCTCTGTAGAAGTGTAAGTGTTAGCTAAAAGCCGACTTCTTCTGTCTCTCATTCCCATTAGCAGCCATTGTTTACCTCCAAGGTAGTGCCTGGTGAGATTTCTCCTGTGCGTGATTAAACAATAAAAATTTTGTTCAAAACGCCGTTGATTGATGAAATAAACCAACGAAAGACGCCAGATGTTTTGTAAAAACAAAACGAAAGAACGCCAGATGTTTCTAAAGCAAAACGAAAAAGACGCCAGCTGCTTAACGAAAGACGCAAGGTGTTTTCTAAAGCAATGGTTTTCTAAACAATGAAAATTCACAGCGTACATGTAAAATTAAAGTGAGCTGCAAGTCGTCATAACTCATCGAACCTTTAGTATAAACGCGCCCGATCTCACGTCGGTGATGATGTACTGGGCAGAATTCACGGAAGATTCACGGTTTACCGATGAACCTCCGCAGCTTCGCCCGCTCATCATCATTCACTCCGTGGATATGCTGTGATTTTTTGTTAAGGTTGTATCAAACAAAGAAACGAGACCTCAAGATTCCCTTCTTTCAAAAAGTCTTCTATCGTTATATCTACTTAAATAAGCTTTCGCATGTCGCAACACAAATTTTCAAATGTTATCTAAAACATTTCGACTCTCAGCTCCGCCAGAGTGGTCTAGTGGTGATGGCGCTCGACTGCTGACCCTAAGGTCGCGGGATAGAATCCCGGCCGCGGCGGCTGCATTTTCGATGGAGGCGAAAATGTTTGAGGCCCGTGTACTTAGATTTAGGTGCACGTTAAACAACCCCAGGTGGTCAAAACCCCAGGCTGTTTTCAAGTTTCGTGAATGTTCTGCGTAGAGACGAACCTTGTGCGCCGTCGATCACGTTACGTACTAAGTGTTGATCGCAAATGCACGTTCCATGCGCTTCAGTCGGACGAGTTGGTTAACTGCATCGAACCATATAATAAAGCTATGGACGCAATGTAATAATAATATGTGGGGTTTAACGTCCCAAAATCACGATATGGTTTTGAGAAACGCCGTAGTGGAGGGCTCCGGAAACTTTGACCCGGAGCAGCAGACACTCCTCAGTGTCATTAAACTATAGGGTCTTACTACAGGTTGCTATCAAGAATGCTTATTGGCAGCGTCTCGTCAGTCGTGTGCCTGTTCTATCAATCTTGCAAGAAGTCAAAATTATATCCTTTTTTTCGTTAACATTTTATAACTGAGAATACGCCTTAAAGTCCTCGTTGTTTGCGTGTTTTGTTGTCTAACTGTATAATTATGTTGGTAATGAAGCCGTTAGACACCAGTTATGCCGCAGTATATAGTGCCGCATAAGTCAATTCAGCATATCCTGTTTTCATACGTGTCATATATCATATATATCACATATGCCATGGTATATCAACTATTATGTGTAGCGTATGTAAATTATCATATACCTTTTAATCATATGCGTGTTGTCTCAAGTAATGCTAGCGCCGGCGTGGAAGGTGGCTGTTATTTTCCTCCCCTGCAACCGCTATAGGAGGTGAGAGTCGTAAGAGAAATTCAGCTCTAGCCATCTTGTATTTCGATTGCCTCCCATTGCAGCGAAATACATATGGGCACACCCGAGTGGAAGTCTTCCTGAAAACCCTCCATGCTCGATGTGGTTATATTGCAGAGTTATGCTGCCTATCCAAAAAGCTTTACCTGAAACCTGTAACGATAACAAGTACTGCAAAAAAGGGCACTGCGTTTCCATTTCATCCTTTAACCAAACTACTGCAAGATAAGAAAATGCATGGAATGGTGCCATATAAATGCTTTCTACAAAATCGTCACCAAGCAATGGCCAGGTCAACCAAGGAGGTTAAAAAAATAGGGAGGGACGAAGCGTGTAGGGAAGGGTGTTTCAGTTCCACTAACGTGAAACCAGTGGAGGGGCGAGGCATGCAGTGTGCGCCGGTGTTTCCCACAGCAAAATCACTGTTAATGGGGAATGAGAGACAGAAGAAAGATTAGACACAGAGACCCCCATTCCACTTTTAGTTAACGTGCACGCTGCGAATCTTTATTGTTAAACTAAGCACAAGAGAAATCTCCCACCGCCACTACATTGCAGGTCATGATCCAGTGCCTATATATACGGGGTGGCCAGTTGAACGGTTGCGCAGCGCGAGCAGTCGGTTTTTTCAGTCAAGAAACTTCTTCTTCTGTGGTTATTCAGGAAAGGAAAAAGGCACCTAATTTCTGTCTGCCTATAGGCGACACGGCGCAGTGCCTTGTAGGGGTGGGGGGTAAGGAGGGAATAAAAGAATAGTAGGAAAATAGAGAGAACAGTGAGAGGAGCACATCCACCCAACGAAGAGAAAAGAGGACAGGAAAGATTGGGAAACGGTCACGGGAGTTCAGGGACGGGTCCGCGAAACACAGCTAGAGGCACAATGCACAACATCGACGAAACGGAGAAGGTCCCGACGATGAGCGGCGCACGGCATAGCGGGCGAGGAGTCCGTCACGGGGCGCCGGTCAGCGAGAGGTACGAGGAGTAATCCAGGACATCGCGGCCGGCACGTCCGTCTTGCTTGAAATCCAGCGAGCGAATCCAAGAAACTCGCTAGACGCTGCCTGCGTCGCCGTTGTTTCTCGCGGGAGAGGGCGCGTTCTCATTCCTCCCGAGCTGGTAGTTCAGCGTTCATCGCGGAAAGAGCGTTTCCATAGTCATCGCGCGCCGTTCGCTGTCTCGCCACAAGGCGAGCGCTGCGGCGGTGGAGCCCTCCCTTGCGCTCAAGCAAATGGACCGTCACGACAGCAGACGGCGATGCACGCCGCGACAGCAGATGACGATGAAGATGCATGCCGACACGCCGAGAGCCTAAAGGCGAGTCACGCCCTCTCCCTATGGGGAGAGAGGGCGCGCAGCTTCGCGTAGCCGCGCGCCCTCTCCTCCCATAGGGAGAGGGCCCGACGCCGCCTCAAAATGTCACGCGCTGACACGCTGCAACGCGTACCTGTGTTCAGGCTTTAAGGTGCTTCGCCCCTAAAAAAGGAGAGCTGTACTTTCCGAGGCGCTCCGCCCTTACATGTACTAGAGCTCGCACCACATCACGTAAGTCTCAAGAAGTAAAAAAAAAAAAGAAGTTTACACTAGCCGAGCAATGCTTAAAAAACAGCAAAGCTGGTCGATCTTAGGGCCTTAACGTGGGCTTCTTGGCTGATGCTAGGTCTTTCCTTGGCGTATACAGAGTAGAGTCGACCACAGCCTGTCACAGAACTTGGAAGAATTTCCAAACTCAAGGGCCAGAAACTCACGTGCAAACCTGGCTGTGGCACCTCCGGTAGAAGCGTGAGCCTCTCGTCGCTCGTACTTGGCTCGCGCCACGCCGGGCAAACTATCCACCACGCCGTTGCCTAGCAACCACCCGCCTGCTAGTAGAAGGCGCAGCGAGGTTTCTCGTGGGGTACAGCCGTTTTTATGCCGTGCTTAACAGCTTCGCTGTTAGAGGCTTTTCGAGCTTTTGGTTGCCTCAGAGCCTACGCCCTTTTCATCGACGCAATTGTATTGGAGGTGGGAGGATGACCATGTATGGTTGGGTGGAAAAACTTTATTATGGTCCCTCGGAAAGCGCTCTAGCACGTTGCGGGCCGCTCGCACGTCGGAACAGAAAGATCAAGTCTCTCTGCTGCACCTTGGCGAAAAGAAAAAAAAAACTATCCAGAAAGGAAGAAATTTGTCTGCTTAAAAAAAAGAAAGACTTAGGTTAGACGCTTTGTGTGATGCGTAGAGCCAAATTACAGATGGCTTGTTAGAGTTACAGAGTAATCACCAAGGGCAGGACGCGCCATGGAGGTATGACGAGAAAAGAGTGTAGAGGTCAACATACTTGTCTGAAACACTCGAACGGCGCGCTCCGGACTTCTCTGACGGTGTTGGCCGATTACACCTATAGCTATAGTT
Source organism: Rhipicephalus sanguineus (assembly GCF_013339695.2). NCBI lineage: Eukaryota > Metazoa > Arthropoda > Arachnida > Ixodida > Ixodidae > Rhipicephalus > Rhipicephalus sanguineus. The sequence continues at coordinate 99,380,130 of NC_051177.1, read as the reverse complement.
GGAAAGAACCAGAATGGTAGCATGCATTGCCACTTAGAATGAATGCTCAAGCATGGCTGTCTCAAAGTACTTCTCATCGATATACACGGTGCCGGAGCGTGCCGCTGAGCGCCGTTCCAGCGTTCTAGACACGTGTTGACCTCTGTACTTGCAAGTATACCACGGAGTCGGCTAACTCAAGAGAGGGGTAGGGGAAGGCATCTTCATAGCCTTGCTATAAAGATGGAATATCGGCCTATAATGACGACACAGATGGAATACCTGAGCTCACGTTAAACGTGGCTGATGTTATGTGGTGAGTGTACTTGCAAGTACCTGTACTTGCAAGTATGCCACGGAGTCGGCTAACTCGAGAGGGGTAGGGGAAGGCATCTTCATAGCCTTGCTATGAAGATGGAATATCGGCCGATAATGACGACACAGATTGAATACCTGAGCTCACGTTAAACGTGGCTGGTGATGTGGTGAGTGTACTTGCAAGTACCTGTACTTGCAAGTATGCCACGGAGTCGGCTAACGCGAGAGGGGTAGGGGAAGGCATCTTCATAGCCTTGCTATGAAGATGGAATATCGGCCGATAACGACGACACATATCGAATACCTGAGCTCACGTTAAACGTGGCTGGTGTTATGTGGTGAGTGTAAGCATGGGGATATGGTGGGTTACCCTTTGTGTTTAATAACAAGACTTCTCAAGCTACGACGCGAAGATACAAATCGTAGGACTCGTCAACCGATGATTGCATATCTAATGCTCGAGCGGTCTCAAGAGGGGCACTACCAGCGAATATATTAAGTTTGTCTCAAACCAGTGTTCCCGCAGGTTTCAATTTGACTCAATGTTCTGTAAAATTCCCTTTTTATAGATATGTTCAGTTATTGGTATACATCGCCGTTTTTCTTTTTAACCGAAATACGTGGAAAAAGAACATGCTGCGAAGCGATTTTAATAGGGTCGAAAGTTGCGCTTGTTAGAGGATTATTTACGTGTAGGTGCCGCTTGTTTGTATCCCTCGTTAAATGTCTCTTTTGATGTCCCTGACTGGTCGCTTCTGTCCTACGACTCAGATATGGACGGATCAGGCGTTGATCGCACTCTGAGGCACAGCATAAGCGCGAGCCGCACGTGAAACTCGCTGTCGGAGGAAAGCTGGCATCACGGCCGGTACAGGAGGAACCACGTGACTACAGCAAAAATCAGGTTTCTAATCGAAGCCGCGTCGAAGCCTAGCCTGAGCTCCTCACGTTTTCAAGCAAAATGGCAGCAGCCGGGATGCAAGAAGCCAATGTTCGGCTAAGCGAATCGCTGCTCGCAAGCACGGCTGAAGTCGTAATCACCGTCGCAGCTTTTACCGCTGGTCGCCGGGTAGGCCAACAAAGGAGATGGCATCAACTCAGCACTCAATCGCGCTCTATTTGACATGTTGACAAAACTGTGCATAGACCGGACGACTCAAATCATTTTATGCGTCGCCACCGCGACCACCGCACTGTCTGTGATCACGTCACCGGAAGTGCTCGCACTGCTCTGTCGAAAGGACTCGGAGCAGTTCAGAGCAATCAACGAGCGGAGAGCGATGGAAAAGAACCTGCCGAACTCGAGGTGCGCGCTCACTTTCAACCAGCCAAATACGATGCCGCTCGCGAGAGCTCCCTAGAGCGCTCCGAAACGACCAGCCTAAGATGCCATTTGATGAGTGACCGTGAGTGGCATTCCATGGCAACATTGCCAGATATTTTCCGGACTGCTAAGCGCTGTCGAATAGTGGAAGTACGTAGCATTCTGCATCGTTCACTTTTTAGAGCGAAGCTCTCTTTTTCGGACCCTTTGCCAGTGTCGTCGTCGTTCGCCGTCCATGGCGTTCGCTGAAACTCGCATGATTGACCACGGAGACGAGGTGTCAGTGGTGGAAGAGGGAAATTAGAAATAAATAAAACAAAAAAAAAACATCCTTGGCGATGTGGAGTTTCAACTCAGGCTCTCAAGGTCCGGAGACAAGTGTCCTAACCACAAAGCTTTACACCCACGCTTGCACAATATGAATTTATGGGAAGCATATAGATGCGTTATACCATAGAGTTTCATACAGTAACCTAGAGAGGAAACTGGCGCTGCGATCATTCAACCACCATGAAAATGAAGGGAAGTACAGGCTTCGGATTGGATTCCGTTAGCTAGCGGACTGTTTACGGATCTTTTTATACAGTCTCAGTTTCGTTCTTTGCGAGGCGTGGCCAGTGGGGTGGGTTGCAAAGCACTCAAGCAGTGCCTTTTTTGTTCAAAGAGTCTTAAGACCGCTAAGTTTCTTGGTTTGCTGCCACGTTGCAGCTTTACAGGTTGTATTTGACGGTTTTAGCAAAGCGTCGTGCACTCACCGCTGCGCATAGATGTAGCGTCCCACGCCAGTGCAGGATATCCCATAGAGTTCACGTTTTGTGATAAGCGGTACTTGTCAAAACTCTTTCAAATCGACTGCAAAACGACGGCGAATCTAAGTGGACGCACCGTCACGCCTCTCTGACTCGACTTCACAACAAAACGAGAGACGCGTTGGGGGCAGGCCACTTGGACAGACGCATCTGGCATCGCAGCATATGGTAAGTTAAGTGTTTCTCACTCAATACGGTACTGTTATTTCCATAAATAGATAATGCGTACTTTAGAGGGAAGAGAAGCGCGTTTGTTTTAAGCGTTGTAAAGAAAATAATTCATTATATTGGGATGCCAAATCTGGAACACAATTGCAGGGCAATGCATACCCTGGTGGTTGAATTTGTCCAGGTTTCAGTTTCATCTCACGGTCACGTAAGCTTTTTGCAATATTTTTTACGTAGAAAAGAATGAAGCAAGTTTTTATTGGAAATAACTTCATATCGCTTTGTTTTACACTCGGCAAACAAGCGTCGCGAATCTCAAGAACCTAATTCATTCGAAGCAAATCCGAGGCCTGTACTTCCCATCATTCCCATGGTGGTTGAGCGCCGCTCAAGGCGCCCGCGTAGACACTAGCGCCGGATTCCTCTCTAGGTATTATTGTAAGAAACTCTATGCGTTATATATACCGACGATCACGTGACCAGGGGAAAGGAGGAGGCTCTTGAGAGCGGGACATTGAAGGAGGTCACCTGATCACGGAGAGGTCACGTGTCCATGGAGAGGAGGTGTGCCTCAAGGGGTGAGTGAGAAAATGATAACGAATGGCGTTTGCGGAAAGTATGTCAACCGGAGAGGTGGCAGCTACGCCCCCGCATCCGCGTTGCGCGGTGGAGGATGCGTTGCGCATCCTGCATGCGTTGCGCGGTGAAGAGGTCAGCGCTCCATGGATTTGACGCACGCACTGCTGCATCGTCCGCTCTCGCACACAGTGTTCCAAAAGTTGCAGCGGCGGTGCAACCTTACCAGCTCGGTCATGCATGTCATCCACAGCAGCAGGGCTTGAAACGCTCCTTGCGTTCTAGCGCGTCCTTGTTAGTTATACGCGTTTTGGGCAAGTGGGAAGGTGAATGAGCCACCGCCGCATTGGAACACTACCGCAGCGCTGTAGCGCGGCCGTCAATGGGCTTATTGTCGCGCGGAATCCACATGGCTTGGCCTGAAGAACAAAGAAACAACACTGAAACAACAAGGAAGTCCTTAACGAAAACTTTGGCGATATTTGTGAGCAAAACGTAATGACGAAAGGGGCGACGGCATTGCTGTCCGAAGGTTTTCATGGCTTGGAACTAGCTGGACTAGGGATGGTAAAATCGATGAACGATTAATCGATTAATCGATTACATGTCCACAATTAATCGATTAATCATAATCGATGTGTGCCTTTTGATTAATCAAATTAATCGATTAAAACAATTCGATTAATCGATTGCGGCATCCCCCACTCCCGCCCCCAACCTCGCCCCTTGGCCGGAGCGCATGAGTGCGAGGCGCGCTATCCTGAGAGGCAGACCCTGAAAGCTATCCTTAGACGCAGGAAGTTGCAAAGCCGAATACTACTACTTTTTCTGGTTCTATTTGGGATGCCGTCGATCGCGCACTTCTACGCAATTGCGTTGCACTGGAGTACGATCCGATGAACTAAATGCCTTCTCAGTTCAAGACATACTATAGTAACCCTGTAGTCGATCGCCGCACCAATCCGAATTCACTTGAGACTTGGCGCAGCATGCGAACTGACCTAGATCATGTGTTTGACGTTGCAATGGAGTATTTGCCATTTCCTGCAACGTCAGTAGCATCCGAGCGCCTTTTTTCGCATGCTGGATGTGTGGCGACCCTATGGAGTTGTCCGTTGTCGCCCGAGCATCTTGGGCAACTGAGATTTCTTCGCTCAGTAGAAAAAAGCATGTGGTTCGGAGCAGCAACCCCATGAAACAAAACAAAAAAGGGGACTGTTGAGAAAGTAAGCAGCACGTGGATTCACCAACTTTCAAAAGAGAAGTTTATTCTTTTCTGTAAATTTCATACGTGCCAGCGAATCGTCTTGTAGCTTATTTTGTTCGTGTTTGTTTTTTGCCGCGCTGTTTCATCGTGTTGCCGCATAAACGCATGTCTGCTTACATTTGATAAACGAGTAGTTTTCGTCACCTGTAGTGTCAATCGAAATTTTCTTTGTATTTTATTCAACCCTCAGATTTTACTCGATTCTTGTGTAAGTGCGATATGCGCTGCTTATTTCCTCACTGGTTCTTAGTGCCGTTCTGTTTTACTCTTTAGGAAATAAAATATTGTTTACCAATGAAAGAGAGAGAGAAAATATATTACAAGGCAGAGAGGGTAGCCCGAGCTAGTAGGCCCCTGCCTGCTACTCTGCACCGGGGAAAACGCAACGGGGGAAAAAGAGTGATGAAGTACGATGATGGGGAGATGATTAGGTAATCCGTATATACATAACAAGACATGTTTGCTAGCGTAAAGAGGAGAAGGACGCTAGTAACCATCTTTTATTATGCTGTATACCAACTAGCCCAACTGTCCGTCTTATAGGGTATATATACCATTTTCGTAATTGTTGAGCTAACTTTCCTACGATGCAGTTAGCCCAATTAATGGCAGCTAGTCACTTCTTCAAACAGAGTGTTCAAGCGCGGTTTGCTTGCGCTGGGACGCGGAAAGTGTAGACTCGGCTCTCTTGACACGAACACGCATAATAGACAAACGCCAGCACGCGCAACTACGACCTCGTCTCCACTTGAAGCACGAAAGTTGCTGCCATTAGTTGAGAGAAAATGTAGCGCAGGAATGCGCACTCGCGAATTCTGAAATGGGTCTTATAGACGCTTTATGTAATCCGCAACTTTACGCGTCGGTTTACCGAACGTCTAGCATCCAGTGCATTACTATTGAAGAAGTGACCTTGAAGCACTTAGTAATACTGCATGGTCGCGTATTTAGGGAGAAATACATCTTTCAGCTAGAGGCCCCCGTCTTCTGCTGTGACAAGAAAGGACAGTCGAGCAATTTATGTTGTAATGTCTGGTACACTAGATAGCGCTCACAGTTCAGGATGTACGCACGATTGAAAAGATGTGAGTGGCGCCGTGTTACGGCAAAGATGTGGAGCTCACTCAGACTCACTCATGAAATATATTTTGCCCTTTGAGCTCACTCGGACTCAGACTCACCAAAATTTTCCTCAACCGAAGTCACTCGGACTCAAGACTCACTGAAATGTTTCTTAGCGGACTCACTCGGACTCAAACTCACCAACATGTTGCTCAGCCAGACTCACTCAGACTCACACTCACGGCTCTGAGTCTCAGTGAGTCGACTCATGAGTCCATTAGCGTATAATTGGCTTCTTCTATCATGGTGTCACTGCTCTTTAACACCAACATCTCGCAGAATTGGCGCTCGACTTGGCGCCTTTTGATCTCGTACCTTCAAATATGAGTTATGAGTGGTGGCAATCCAGTATGGACATTCTTATTGAAAGAGGTGACTCACACGAGATATTTTTGATCAAGAACTTCCTGTGAAAGAGTTTGCGGGTGGAGGTCAACCTGCTCCCCCCCCCCTTCTACGTAACTCACGCCTCTGATTAATAAATATAGAGTTGGTGTATGAACGCTAGTGCTTTGAAGTGTGAGTCAGCGGGAGTATAAGCGTGAGCCGACATAAGGGTGCTAGTGACGCTGAAGGTGTGTACATAGAACAATAGGTCGGCAAAAAAGTGTGGAGCTCACTCAGACTCACTCAAGAAATATATTTTGCGCTTAGGGCTCACTTGGACTCAGACTCACCAAAATTTTCCGCTACCGCACTCACTCGGACTCAGATTCACTAAGATTTTTCTCAGCCGGACTCACGCGGACTGAAGCTCACCAAAAATATTACTCATGTGGACTCACTCAGACTCAGACTCATGGCTCGATCTGAGTCTGAGTGAGTCTGAGTGAGTCGACTCATGAGTGAGTTGCCGACCTATGCTGCGGAGTATACTGGCGCAGCTGCTGTTTTTTCTAGCCGGGAGGCAGAACTCATGTCACCTATTCCCGCAATATTAATTAGAACTAACAGACATAATGCCAAGGGAAGTATAGAGGCATTGTATTTGTAATACTTGGGATATCAATGCTGAGAAAGTAAGTGGACGAAAAGATAACTTGCCGCGGCAGGACCGAACTTGCGACCTTCGAATAACACGTCCGCATGCCTATCCACTGAGCTACGGCGACGGTCCCCTCCCGCTCCACTCATAGGTAGCACCATGTGCATTTAAACCTAAAAGGGTTATCAGCGCCGATCACAGCCATGGCGGCGAGTGTGGAACACTCTTTCTTTCTGCCTTTGGCGTCCAGTAGCAAGGGACCTTATCTGTTACGTGCTGGCAGCTGACCAATAATCCCTCGCATATTACCTGAAGGCACCAAGTCTGCCAGAACGAGACCCCTCGCTATGAATGACGGAAAGAAGGTGACTTGGCTCGTTTTTCTTTGTCATACACCCTTAACATCCCCTATACTTTCCTTCGCATTATTGTCTGTTAATTCTACTAATATTGTGTCTAACAAAGAAAAACGAGCCCCTAAAAGTAATCTTCTTCCTTCACTCATAGCGAGGGTCTCCTTCTCTCAGACTTGATGCCTTCAGGTAGTATGCGAGGGATTATTGGTCAGCTGCCAGCTCTTAAAAAGATCACTTGCTACGTGACGGCAAAAGGCAGAAAAAGAGTGTTCCACACTCGCCCGCCATGGCTGAGATCGGCGCTAACACTCCTAGATTTAAAAATGCACACGTATACCCTATGAAGTGGACGGGGGGGATGACCGCTGCCGTAGCTCAGTGGTAGAGCATCGGACGTGTTATTCGAAGGTCGCAGGTTCGGTCCCTTCCGGCGACAACTTATCTTTCCGTTCACTTCTTCAGATTTATATCCCAATTATTACAAATAACACCCCCTATACTTTTTCTTGGCAATATTGTCTTGTTAGGTTCTAATTATTATTGTGTCTAACAAAGAAAACGAGCCCCTAAATGTCATCTTCTTCCTTCTATTTCCCGCAGTTCCCGTACGGAGGTCTGTTTAGGCCAGTATATTTCCTGTGTAATCTCTGCATAGGTGACCTCAAGAAAAAGATCGCGTCAGTCCGCAATTATAGTATCATGTAGGGCTTCCACAATATCTAACCGACAAACCGAGAACAGATGCCTTGCTTACTAGAGCGAGGCGTCTTATTTAATTTCTCCTCGTCTTTTTTTTACCTTTCTCGGGATTTCCTCACCCTCCGCCACACTGCATGTTTCAACTGCGACTTTCCAACCAGTGTGGTCCCCGAACGCGCCTCCGGTTTTCGATGAGCTCGAGTAGGCAGGCTTCGAGAAAATGCGACCTGCTGCCGAATAGTCCAGGGATGATGGCCGCAGATTCTGTGAATCCGCGACATCAACCAACGACGACGGGCCCCTTGTGTCCAGTGTGCGAAAGTGTGAATTGTCGCACACTGGACACAAGGGGCCCGTCGTCGACACTTTCGAAAGCGGGAATTTCGGATCGTCAACGTCTAATAAAAAGATTTGGGCCCAATTAAACACAAACGATGCCTCTCAAACAAAGAGATATCGGTTTTAAAGCACCCATAAAAAATGTCGATTAATCGATTAATCAATTAAAAGATTCCACCGAAAGCAATTAATCGATTAAAGGCTAAATCGATTAACGATTAATCGATTAAAATTTTAATCGACATCCCTAAAGCTGGACTTTTTTTTCTAAAACACTGGAATTGGGTTTAGTGTTTTCGAAGCGAAAGCTTATTATGACTTACAGTTTCGGTTTGGTGGCGGCAATTGTACGAGAAAAACCTGGCGCCTCCGAGCGTACAGAAATACGGCCCTCGAAGGTGCGCCAGTCACTTGCGTATTTGTATGCGCTGCTTTCTAATAATTGACCCTCTTTAGGAGCTGGCTTGCCGGTTCTTCGGCTGTGGCAAAGTCCACGCCGTAAGCGTAACCTAGTTCCAGAGGCGACCGCTACAGGCGTAGCTCGCGCGAAAAGAGAAGTCTGCTACCCTCTGTTCTCGAGCGCCTGATGATGATATTAACGCAGGCAAACCACATAAGCATATGCCACCTGTAGCATGTGGCGCTCGCTCCACTCGGCATGTGCGCTTCGACACTAATAACATGAACGAAGAAGACAGGCGGCAGAGCGGAGGCTCTCAAAGCAGCAGCACGCGGGGCTCGCCGCCAAGGACCCTGCGGTGAGAGCTCGCGAGGCCGCAGTAGAGACGTAAGCGTCGTGCGGACCCCGAGATACAAGCCCGCGAAGCCGAAGCAGCGCGGAAGCGGCGGCAAGAGAACCTCGAAGAGGTACGGCGCGGGATGCAGCGGCCACGCGCCGAAAGCGGTCGCTACGGAAGTGGTGGCGCCAACGCCCGCTTTCAAGCGCCATTCCTTGACCGCACGTTCGGACCACAGCTGCAAGGTCTGCGACCGCTTGTGGTTCGACAACAACCTGACCACAATCGCTACTATAACAACGTGTAATGTCTTTATATGGCAGTAGAGGAATTGTACGGAGCATTCACGGTTTACCCAATTATCTCCGAGTCACATCCTCAGTCATCATTCATTTCGTGGATATGGCGTGATTTTTTTTATCGTGCCCTTGTCGGCGATCAGCCGCTTCTGACATGGCAATCTGATCTTTTATCAAGATCGCCTGTCATTTCACGTTGCCACATTTCATTGTTGGCCGGATATGAACGCATGACCATCGTTGTTGTATGCAGCAACCGATGTGTTGCGCTGTTAAGCACGTGGATGAAGGACGAATTGCCGGCATTGGAGGACGGAAACAGTTAGGAGGGAGCATGGCGCCACTAGAAAAAAATAAGTAAATAAATAAATAAATAAAGAAAGAAAGAGAAAAGGAGGAAGAAAGAAAGAAAGAAAGAAAGAAGAAAGAAAGAAAGAAAGAAAGAAAGAAAAAAGAAAGAAAGAGAAAGAAAGAAGAAGAAGAAAGAAAGAAAGAAAGAAAGAAAGAAAGAAAGGTAGTGTGTCTGGCATGCGCACACGCCAAGCTTCGCTGGCCCCTATTTTCTCGACGGGGCAGGGCTCTTGAATGCTTAAGGCACAGATTACCGCCCTCCAAATACTTTGTGCCCTAAATAGTCCCTAGTTTTTTGAACAATACACAAATGTGATGTTCCGTTCGGCTTTGGGTGCTGTAACACAGTGTGTACATGGACACCTGCATACAGCTGTATTTTTCTAGAGTACACAAAATAGAAATCATTCCCATGCACCATTGAGATGCGAGCCCTGCACCACCACTGCCGGGGCTGTTCATCACTTCATTGTGTGATGTTGCTGAATACCGCCGCTGCCCCATACGCCAACGTACTTATGACACCTTGATCTATGCATTTACCGCTAAATCGACACTCACTTCAGCTGGAAACAGTCGCCTGTGATACAAGACGCATAAAAAATCTCTGTGCGCCAATGCAGAGACAATCACGCATATCTTCGTGGATGGTTGTGTTGCTGGGTGGCTTTTAAGTAGGGGTGTGCGAATATCGAAAGTTTCGAATATTCGTCGAATATACATTCGAATATTCGTATTCGATTCGAAAATCGTGTATTCGAAAAGTTTCGAATATTCGATAACTTCGAATAATCGAAAAATTCGAATATGTGATTCGATTATCATGCATAAAATAACTCGCCTTCCACATTTCTGCTGCGTTTGTATCGTTAAAAACGTTGCCGAGAGGAGCGATAAACATCCTAAGTACACGGAGGCACGATATCTGCATGCGACGAGTGCCCCAATACGTATGATTTATTGCTGGTGCGTTTACACGGCGGCGAAGTCATCACGCCGTCAAAATGGGAAGATGCTATCACAAGCTCCGGACTCGAAGCACAACTATGGGCAGTCCAACGGGCCCGCGACGCAGTGCGACTTAGTCTTTCTGTTCCGACGTGGGAGCGGCCCGCAACGTGCTAGGGCGCGTTCCGAGGGACCGAAATAAAGTTTATCATCCATCCATCCATCTCCGACGTGTAGCGCTGTTGGGGATCATGTAACCGTACATTTTCAGTATTATGCGGCCGTAACGTGCCGCTCTACCACTCGTTCACTATGCGGGACCACTTCTGAAGAAAGACAGTGACCCACGTGACTGGTGGCGGACTGTTAAGATATCCCAGTCTGGCAAAGCTTTGCCCCATGTAACTCCCTATACCAGCACCTTCTGTTTCAAGCGAGCGTGCCTTTTCAGTGGCAGGGGGGGGGTGTACCTGTTACAAGGAGCGCCTGCAGCCTGATCATGTGGAGCAACTCATATTTCTTCATGATAACATGTATTCATTGCTTTCATTGTGCCGTGATATTTGCTTGTGTGGTGATGTGCATTGTGCTAGCCTGGACATTGTGTTCTGGAGATAGCAGTGTATGTTGTGTTTGCCAGTCAGGTTGTTAATGCTTTTTTTTCAAATAGCTACATGTTAAATAAATATTGTTACTGTGGAGGCATTGTTTCTTTGATATTCGATTTCGATTCGATATTCGAAGGTGGATATTCGTATTCGATTCGTATTCAAAAATTTTGATACTCGCACACCCCTACTTTTAAGCTCAATCTTATTCTTTCGTTTGTAGCGGTGTACAAAAAAGGCATAACTGTGGGTAACCTTACTGTGACTTGGGTGCTGTATTTTTGGCGCGAGGGATTGGGACCAAAATCGCCAATTGCTCGCCTTATGGACAGTTTCGTGTGTGGTGTGTGTGTGTGTGTGTGTGTGTGTGTGGTGTGTGTGTGTGTGTTTGTGTGTGTGTGTGTGTGGTGTGTGTGTGTGTGTGTGTGTGTGTTGTGTGTGTGTGTGTGTGTGTGTGTGTGTGTGTGTGTGTGTGTGTGTGTGTGTGTGTGTGTGGTTACTCGATGCACACCCTGTTCAATATTGCTTTACTCCAGCACGACTAATCTAATGAAAACATTTCGGACAGAATATAAATGCACTCCTCTCCAGAATGGCCTGCAATTAGCCTGAAAACACCGCTCCTATTAAATGTATTGGCTCTGCAGCTTCCGAAAGGGTGCCGTTTGTTTTGGGGCTTCATAATGAGCTCTTCCGCAACGCCGGCATCTGGCTTTACTTAACTAACACGCACGCGAATCTGAGTGACAGCCGCTCGGGAAGAGCGTCTTGGCTACACTGGCAGAGCGGCCATTGACCTCCGCTGATCACGGAAATTGCAATGAATATTTAGCGTTTTTAAA
>NC_051177.1:99327694-99368303 GCF_013339695.2 Rhipicephalus sanguineus | reverse complement strand
TTATTTCGTTCCGGAGTGAAAACGAAATTTTTCAATCGTTTTTCGGTTCACGAGAAAACTTCGCAATCCGGAGCAAATGAGCTCGTGCAATGTGATCATATCTTAGGGTACGGTATTAGCGCGTACCGCAGGCACGAATTCCAAAGCAAAGATATGTTGAAATTGTGCGAAAAACGAAAACAGTGGCAACCAGAGATGTTTATATTAACGCAAGTGGATTTTTGCGCGCCTGTCACGCAGGCCAGCGTAGAGAGGGCATTGTCGGTGCCGAAGTTTGTTACAGCGAAAGCTGTTATGAGATCACAACAGCTGATTTTGGCGCCATAGTTGTCCACCGCCGCCGGTGTCCATGACCGCTAACGCGTGATATAAAAAAAAAAATGAGAAGCAAATTTCTAGGATCGGATGGCATTTCAACCCGCGCCCTCTGCGTGGCAGTCGGGTCTTCCACAACAGTACCACGCTAGTGCTTCTATGCTTGCGAGGAGCGCTTGACAAGCGTGAGTGCTGACGAGCAGTGCGGCCCAGTGTTCCGTATTCAATACAAAGGCACAAGGTGCCCGAGCAGTGCACTGTTCCAACTAATACCAGCAGATCTAGAGGGTCTTATTCTTCATTAACCCAATCTTATTTTTCTCCATATTCACAACCGCTCCAGACGCGTGGCAAAACTGCTTAGTTTTCTTGAATACTACATTTGTCAGCATAAAAATAGGCTACGTCGTCATTTTAGCATTAACACTTTTAACCATAAACAATATTAAAACACCACCATTCGTTCAAACATGCTGACCATGCAAATACTATAGGTAGCGGGAGAACTGCCCCTATGGGAATCAGTAGGGTGGTTGTACTGCACGAGGTATGTAACCAAGCTACTATCCCTCGATCTTGGTAACCTGTTTTGCGTACTCTTGCAGTTCGTAATGCATCTGATGACATCAGCTTTATGGGGCGTTCATTATTAACTCAATAAAATTATCAAGATGCCTTTCTTACGTGGAGGAATTACATTGATGAAATTGAACTGCCCGGTCATTCCCGGAGTGCGAATGGGCTAAGTTTTTTCATTCCGAGGAATTGAAAGGAATGGAATTGCGGCAAGTTCTAATTCCCCGCAATGGAATTGAAATGGAATGGAGGCGCCCATTCCGCCACACTGCTTCCCACCCACTGCAAAGCACTCAGCCATAATTCTTTATCATCATCAGGCACAGCGCAAGGTGCACATAATGCCTTACAGATGTGTAGCGTGTACCACGAGACTCCAAATAATGACGAAAAATGGCATAGTGGGAACTTCTTGGGATGATTTATGGCGTAGTAGGTACCTTGCATGTGTACTTGTATTATTACCCCAAGAGACTCTCGAGCGGGCTCTACAAAGTCCGCTCTTCCAGCTTTCGTTGTGACTGTGCTGCGTGTGTCGCGCAGGCCTGGCGATCTCTTTATCAGAACAACGGTGTCACACATCAGAGAATACACTGAATGACGTACTGCTTCTGAGATCGTGCTCACTTCCTTGACACAAAGCACTGAGCCCACTAAAAAATTCGTATTTGTCTTTTGAGAGAATAAATACTATGGCTTTGAAATTAATACTGGTTTGTGCTAGTTGGTAGAAATTCGTGGTACAGTTACTTGCGCTCCTCTGAAGAACGTATTTTACCCTTGTCCCACTTGCCTAGGAGGAGGGCAAGTAACTACATCACAAATCCAATGTTCCTTACGATTACCCCCTTAACTTCAAAATTTTCCATAAAAAAAACCGTTACTACGAACCGTTACGGAACATTTTTTTTTTCGTTCCGGAACAGAAACGGAACGGAACTTTTTGCAGTGGAACGAAACTAAAAGCGAAACGAAAAACATTTCGTTCCGACACCCTGCTTTTAACATTTTCATCCTTCAATGCAAGGCGTGTACCAGCATTCTTTTATAACTGCGAAGCTGTTTAAGCCGAGCATTGGTCTGTGACGGGTGAGCAGAAATTATCATCATCACCATGAACTAGCACGCGCTCTCTTCGTCCTCTTCTGCTTCGCTCCCAGAGCACGTGCGCCTATTTCTCCGGCGTGGGGTGCAATAAATCTGATGAGCGGGAGAACGTGTACACAGCGAGAGGAAGAAAGAGAGAAATAGAGAGAGAAAAATAAAGAAATAGATAGAAAGAAAGAGAAACAAAACTTTTCGGCGAGAACATTTCTTGGGGAGGTGGGATTCGAACCCGCGTACCCACGAGCCGAAGGCGAGCATCGTAACCACTCGGCTATCCAGGCACGCCAGCAAAGCATAGCATAGCCTTGTATAGTATAGTACAGCAAGGGGATGAGAAAGAGAGATGTGACAGCGAGGAGGAGGGAAAGTAGGAGGGGAGAGATTAAAACATACCAAAGAAAGAAAGAGAGAGTAATAGATAGAAAGATAGAGATAAAGATAGACAATAAAAGAAATAGATAGGAAGATCTATAAAATGATGGCTGATCCCTCCGTCATGGTAATCGGTATAACACGAAAGTGAAATGTGTCGTCACAGAAGTAGTTGATTGTTTATGGCGCATTGGTACATGAGAGCTTTAAAATATCTATTGTTGTTTGGCAGATATAGCACCGCTTGATGTGGATGCACCCACGTTGACGCCTAGTGGCACATCTCCGTACCGACGACTAACGCCCATGATCATGATTTACCCAATGCGGTAGCTGAAGTTGTCAAGATATACCTGTACACCGCATATGGTGAATCCTGCACAAAGATGGCATCGACAAGGCCATAGTAAAAACAGATACTCTTTATGCAGTCCTTCAAAGCGTCGTGAAACACGAAGGGAAACGCGACGAGCGTCGTGTCTTCCCTCTAGCCTGGTCGTTAATTCTCACAGGGTGAGCTGGGAACGCGGTTCCACAGCCAGGCGAGCGTCGGAGGGCTATTTTTCGATATGGATGGATTCTATGAGCGAGGCTTGGGCTAAAGCCGGCACCTCGCGGTGTGTTACGGCGTTGATGAAATTACACTTCTCTTGTTGGAAACGCGCCGACTGGGACGGTCGCAGCAACGGCGCATTGCCAGAGCTAATTGCGGAGGCAACGAAGTTTTTAGGGGCGAAGCTCCTTAAGGCGGCACCCGTTCGTCCCTCGTAGTAGTGCGTAACCAGTCGCAACGCTAGTACCAGATCTTGACCTCCAAGGTGGTGCCGGTGGGAGATTTTTCCTGTGCGTTGTTGAACAATAAAAAATTCGCAGCGTGCGCGTTACCTAAAAGCCGAATTCTTCTGTCTCTCATTCCCCATTAGCAGCCATTGGCATGTTCCAGTAGGAAACGTTAGTAGAAGTAGAAGTGTAAGTGTTAGCTAAAAGCCGACTTCTTCTGTCTCTCATTCCCATTAGCAGCCATTGTTTACCTCCAAGGTAGTGCCTGGTGAGATTTCTCCTGTGCGTGATTAAACAATAAAAATTTTGTTCAAAACGCCGTTGATTGATGAAATAAACCAACGAAAGACGCCAGATGTTTTGTAAAAGCAAAACGAAAGAACGCCAGATGTTTCTAAAGCAAAACGAAGAGACGCCAGCTGCTTAACGAAAGACGCCAGATGTTTTCTAAAGCAATGGGTTTCTAAGCAATGAAAATTCACAGCGTACATGTAAAATTAAAGTGAGCTGCAAGTCGTCATAACTCATCAAACCTTTAGTATAAACGCGCCCGATCTCACGTCGGTGATGATGTACTGGGCAGAATTCACGGAAGATTCACGGTTTACCGATGAACCTCCGCAGCTTCGCCCACTCATCATCATTCACTCCGTGGATATGCTGTGATTTTTAGTTATTTTCGAGCCTGGTGGCACACATGTCACCGCCCCGTTATTAAGGGGACGCTCATAGCATCCATCCATCCATCCATCCATCCATCCATCCATCCATCCATCCATCCATCCATCCATCCATCCATCCATCCATCCATCCATCCAAGAACACTGTGAAAGTGTGAAAGACAAAAGGCGCGTTCCTGTAACCTCCGTTATGTTCGATTTCTGTCAACGGAACTTTTTCTTATAGTTGTTCTGTGCCATCTGATGGCGTTCATTTTGCTGACGTATTTCCGTGACGGAAATACATCATGAAATTCTTGGTGGACCCGGCATAAAAACTTTCATGTTAAAAGAGAGAAAAAGATAGAAAGAAAGAGGAAGCAAAATGATAAAGAGGGAGGAGAAAGAAAGGGGAAAAAAGAGAAAGATAGAAACAGCAATAAAGAAAAATAGATGGATAAAGCGAGAGAAATAAATAAATAGAAATAAACAGACAAAAAAGACATAGAAAAAACACAAAGAGAGAAAAAGAAAGAACGAGACAACTAATGAGAAACAAAGCAGGCAGCCCAGCTCCGCACTTCCTTCAGGCTTGGCACCACTAGTGCAAAGCTGCCTTAAATTCTTTAAAAGCTTTACTTTGTTGTTTTCGCTTGCTTTGTGAACTCCTGACGCACATCAGATCGTGAACGCGCATCAGCGCGAAACTTCATCGTGGTTTAGAGGAGCCTCACTGCCGCAATACCTACGAAATGAACCTTCTGTAAGCGCTCGCATAAATATCCCGCGCGATCGTTTCACGTGAAAAATGGAAGCATCTTTCTGTGCAATCCATTTACGGATGAAGCAAAGCGTTTGCTATTGAATCTTCTGTGCAGTCTCTCTAAGCGTTAAGAGGCAGTTTTGAAAGTTGGAAATGCGCGAAATGGTGCGTGGCACATTTCTTCGGGACAACCTTTCCTGTGAACTCTGCAAACTTTAGGCATCAGACCTCTCTCTCTTGTTTTCCCCTTTGATGGATCTTAACGCAGCCGTGCCGCACTGGTGTTGGAGGCATTTGTTGGACGCATTGTAGATCTTGCACACAAAAAAAAAAAACAGGTGAGGCTAATTTATTCCAAACATCTCCTTTTCAGGTGTTCAATAAATGCTCGAATATACATTGATGGTGTTAGGGTACACGATGCTGAGAGAGGGAGATGCAACATGCGTATTCTATCGATCTCAATGACCTTCAAAAAGCGAAGCCTTTGCTTTCGGCAACTTTACAGATATGTCGCGTCAAAAGCACACTTAATAAGCTGTGATAATTTGTGCACGTGCAATCTGATGATCACTTTGAGCAGTGACCCTCTTACCAGCGTTGCGTGGTGTTCCACAAACAATTTTAAAGAAAGTCAGGTTGTAGGCCGCACTGTATAAGATAGCCTATAAGGGCTGAGTCGCTTTATTGCTAGAGTGGTGCGTGCCACTCTGAACGCACCCGTGCCATGCTACACGTATTATTCTTTCATTGCTTACCATTTTTTTCCGCAAGTAACGAGCATATTTATTCGCGGAACCAAATATTTAAGATATCTTTATTCGAAAACAAACGTGTAAAAATATTCATGCACTGATGCAGAAAGAAATCTGTAAAAGAGAGGGAACGTGTAGAGGCCCTGTAAGATACTAACCGAATCGGGTAATATAGAGACAAAGTACAGCGAAGCAAGAAAGGACAGTTCAGGGGGCGTAGTATAAAGATTTGATAGCAAGGCGATACCATTTGTATCATGCGATTCCACAAGGGTGCATTTCGTTTCCTCATGAAACAAGCGATAAATATTTAAGTTTAATGTCACGGCCACGACACAGCAAGTGGCGCGAGTGTCTGAACATATTAGAAGTGCTGCAGGAGAAAAGATCAATAGCGAGAAGGAGTCAAAGTTCAGTCGCTCTAGCAGTCCCCCCCCCCCCCCCCAGTTTCTTTGCTTTTGAGTAAACAGGACCAGCCGTGAACTCTCCGGCTCTCGCATGCACTTACAGGTTTGTCATTTTCTCTTCGCTTTTTGGCGGTCGAAGACTTCAAAAGCGAGCGCGCGGGCAAATGCACCGAGGCACGGGAAATCAAGGTGCCCCTCTTGCCACCCTTCCCGTTTGTTCGGCTGCAAAAATAAAGTTCCACCATACTACCAGGGCCGGAAATGGAGGGCACCATTTTGTTTGCTTTGTTCGCGGCTCGCAGCGTAAAGGAAGAAAAACTGTAAACTGCCGCAGGTATGAGAGCAGTGTAGACAGTGAAGCGACGAAGGGAATGCTGTACGATTTGCTGCAAATTTAAGATCAAGTTCTTCGGGTTATGTCGGCCGGCTTGACAGAGGGAAAGCTGTTTGAGAAGGCAGTTCTCTCGAACTTACTAAGGGTGATGACTGAAGAAGATGAAGTACAACACTTTATTAGCGCAAAAGACCTCGTTGCCTCTAAAACAAGGCAACGCCGTGTGGTTGGGCCCATACTCCGAGGCACCGCTGCCCGTCACCATCCTTTCAGCCCTCCGGAACAGCCTGAGCTGGTCCCCGAGGGCAGGGCAGAGCAGCAATGCCTCCCACTTGAAACTCGTATTATCCTCTTCCTGCTCTTTGCTGTGAGCCGTGCATTCCCATGTGATGTGTTAGCGCTTCGGTGTGCTCCCACATCATGGGCATATGTCTTTGTATGCTGCGGGGTAGTAAGTATATAATCTATGGATGTTTGCATATGTGTCCGTTTGGAGCCTACGCAACCCCGCAGAATCCGCGGCTGAAAGATTCTTGTGCGGTAACGACTGAATGAAACGGTATCTTTGGGACAAGGCGCATTACATTTGTTTACTAGTGAACGCTGCGTTTTGTTTTCCTGGACTCGGCGCTTTTTAACAGCAGAGCTGTTTAAGCGCGGAGTAAGGCTGGTGCCGTAGGACACCGCAGGTGTCGTAAAGTGAAGAGGAGGAAAAGGAGAAGCTGAGGGGGTAAACCATAGCATAACCCCGTACCAGCCCCGTAGCCAGGAATCTTTTTCGGGGGGGGGGCACTTGCTGAAAACCTTGACTTTTTGAGAAAAACACCTACTTTAATTATTTATTTTTGGTAAAAACACGTACTCCACCAAAATTTCGCGCGGGGAGGGCGGGCCGCTAGCCCCCTCCCCCGGTTACGGGCCTGCCCCGTACAGTATAGCATAGCAAGGAGTGGGAAAGAGAAGTGAGGATGAGGAGGAGTGATGTGAGGATTAAGAGGAGGGAAAGAGGGAAGGAAAGGAGGAAGGGGAAGAGGAGGGAGGGCAATATAGAAGGAGATAAAGGAAGAAAGTTGAAAGAAAGAAGAACACGACGAAGAAGTTTTAGAAAGAGATAAAGAAAGAAAGAAAGATTTAAAAAAAATTACACCATCTGCCGCTAAAGGGGACCATGAGGCGATGCGAAGCCGGAGCACTTGCACGATCGCGTTCCGTTGGCGTTCGTTGGCCATGCTACCGACCTCGCGTCGAGGAACGCTACGCGCGTCGTGTCTTCCCTCTAGCCTGGCCGTTAATTCTCACAGGGTGAGCGGGGAACGATGTCGACAGGCGCGCGACAGGGGGGGGGGGCAGTGTAGGAGAGGTGAGAGAGCGGGAGGGGACGCACATGCGCTGGCACGGCCGCTACATAAAAAAACTGTTTTTTTTATGTAGCGGCCGTGGCGCTGGCATACTTGCGTTACCCCAAGGAACAGTGGCGGCGCAGTGAAGCGGATTTAGGGGCCCGCGCCCAGGGATGCCGCGAACGCTCGACATAAATTTTTGTTTTTCTCCTAAAACAAAAAACACTCCGAATAAATTTTCACAAATAAACCTCCTTTGTTTAATCTTCCAGACGAGACCAAGCGTGCATTTTTACTTGGACCGCATCACCACTCTACATGCGCCTGAACGTGGGGCATTTCACACATTTTTCAATGTTTCCGCCCTTCCACTTCGAAACTACTCGGTCATCGACCTCAATACTTTTTTGACACGCTTATTGCCAACAATCCAGCCATGTGATATAGTCCTATTTTGTCTATAATATTTGTAGAAGTTTTAAAAAATAATCAATGTGGGCGCAGAATTGCAGCATTGCTTCACCACAAAGCACATCGTGAGACAAAGTAGTGGTCGTCAATGGCCAATAATAAGATAGTGCCATTCCTTTTCAAGTAAACAGCAGATATTTAAGGCGTTCCGTAAAGTATTGTATTTTTATATTATTTTTTCGCAACCTACGTTTCACCCCCTACGGCAAAATTCAAATCACTGTAACAGACAAGAAAATTTTTTTTCCAAGAAATACTTTCCGAGGGCAAATAGTGCACTGATATGAACGTCCAAAATTTTTTATAATACAGTTGGAGAGCGTCGAGCGCAATGTTTGGGACGTTTGGCGTGGAATGACCCAGATAGATAGATAGATAGATAGATAGATAGATAGATAGATAGATAGATAGATAGATAGATAGATAGATAGATAGATAGATAGATAGATAGATAGATAGATAGATAGATAGATAGATACGCTCAAAGTCGCAGAAGTTTTCCAAGAAATGCTTCGCATTTAAAAAGAAGAAAGGAGACGATGAAGGAAGATGAAAAAATAATTCAATCTGCGTTCGCCAGGTGGTGCCGCTTGCTTGCAAGCTCCACTGTTTACTAAGATTTCACAGGCGTATAACTGGCTTTAATTTTAAAGCGAAAGCCCTAAATGTCTCATACTCGCGGCGTCCGTCCGTCCGTGCCCTGGAAAGGTGCCAGCTTTGGCCTCTTCCCCTCATACTCTCTCAGCAATCACGTGATGGCACAGCGGCGAATAGCAACAGTTGCGCGTTGCTCCTTCCAACACGCGTTGCGCAACTGTTGCACAACGCGGCGGCGGCGTCCAGCGGCGGCGTCCGTCCATCAACGCACAACAGTTGCGCGTTTCTTCTTCCAACACGCGTTGCGCAACTGTTGCGCAACGTTGCGGCGGCGTCCGTCCGGGCCCCCTCACACTCTCTCACCAATCACGTGACTGCACAGCGGCGTGCGCGGCAACGCTCCTTCGTCAGACGTCTCGTTCCTTGGCATGTTACTATCTTTACTTGCTGCTTCTTTATTTACGAAGCATCACTATTTCTATTGAGTTAACTTTTTGCCGCACAACGTAAAGGAACGGAGCGACTAAGGTGCCTTTTTTTTTCTTCAGTTTCTACACAGCAACTCATGTCGAACAGAAAACAAGACGAATAAAAAAAAAAGGTTACTGATGCTCACAAGCAATATGTTACTTATGCCTGCGGTACCTAAGCCCCCCTCCCCTCTTTCTTCTCGCTTGCTCCCCTTTCTCTTCCTATATCAGTAAATAGTACGAAAATAAGGACAATGAAACATATAAGCGCAAGAGACCTATATGAACATAACGACTTTTCGAGACATAACGATAGCGTTCGCCCACTCGGGAGACCGACGACAAAGCCATCCAGCGCATAGGAAGCGATAACTGGTTTCGAATTTGCGCCGCTCAAAGAATAACTCCTTGAGACTAGCACTTAAAGGAATGAGAAAAAAATACAAAAAAGCAAATATCCTCGTTTTAAAGTGCTCATACGCCTACACATCTCGATCTAAGCCTCGTCTTTCCTGAAGGTGTTCACACATGGTTCTATGAAGCTGAAGAGTGGTTAACACAGCGATAAAAGAACGCAAGGACAGTAAGTGTGCCTGCAGGGAAGAAGAGCCATTTAGAGAAGTTTGATACTTAGTGGCGCATTTAAACAGCCTGTGAGGCAATAAAAAACCATAAAAACTCGATGGTGGCAGAATAAAATACTGTATTGGAGCACATTTTCCTTCAGCAGAACGTATATGCGTTTCGCAATACAGTAGTAGGACGTGGTATTTTAGGTCTTTTAAGGTTTTCGTCACGAGAAACCGTCCTGCTCACTTTATTTTCCGTTAGTTTCATTTTTGATCACGTGTTGGACGTTATGTTGCTACGTTCGCTGAGAGTCTATTGTAGTTTATGCGCCGTCATGGTAGATTAAAGGCCAACGTGCTGCTGAACTAACCCAGATGGCAACACCCGGCAGCAGCGGCAGCGTTTAAATGTGCGCGAAATGGAAATAACACACGTGCAATTGGATTTGGATGAACGTTAAAAAATCCCTGGTTGTGACAATTAATACGGTGTTTCCCACGACGACATGCCTCGCCGTCGTATCATGCGACAAAGTAGCTACTTGGGTTGGCTGGTAATACATCTTTGACAAGAAAAAAACCTTTTCAGTGCGCAACACGCGCCGAGAAAGGAAATTCCATGGACAGAGCGCACTCCTATGCCCGTGCGCTAATTTCTATACCTTACTTTTGTCCAAACATTACCAGTAATTGCTCATCGTTAGTCACAAACGCGTCTTATTGCCGTGTGACGATCCGGCATATGCCGCATCTTACGACGACTAAAACGTGAACTAGTTGTGTTTGTCCACGTGGTCAAAAAACTCAAGAGAATCAATCTATACGCACTTGATTAAAATCTTGAGTGCCAACTAGAAGCTCAGATCCCAGGAAGTGTCGACACCTCCACGCATCGCATACGGCTCGGAGCTGCATACACCAAGCATTTTTTGTAGCGTTAGCTACACTTGCCTAGCCGGAGTCGATTTCGCGTGGATGGTCATGAGCCGTGCTGCGCATGCGCGAGGATCAGTGATGTCACACAGATGAGTCACCGGAGCTGGCATCTCACGCGCTCTCCGACACCGCCGCGCGCGTCTCGCCGCTGCTGATCTGCGCGTTCGGGAGAAGTGCTTCGTAGGCGGGGCAGACACGCTGGCGTTGGCGCGCGCGCAGACTCCGCCACCGCCGCGCGCGGCTCGCCGCTGCTGGTCTACGCCGCGTTCTAGAGGAGTAACGTCGTAGACACAGTGGCGCCAGCGCGCGCGCAGCTGTTGGCCTTCGCTGTGCAGTCGCCGTCTGACACTGCGCTGGGGTCGCTTGATAGCGCCTCTGACTGGCGTTTGCAGGTGGGTAACGCCATGGAGAAAAAGAGCGCAAATGCTGCTCGATGGCGCATAAGAGCCGAGAAGCTTATCTCATTGGATCCCGAAGTAGTTGCCTGGCAATTAGCGGTTCAGCGTACGAAGAATGAACAGAAGAAGGCTAATAATCCTAGACAATCTGGAAAGCTAAAAATATTCAGCAGAACCTTTGCTAACGCTACGTATATCCTGGCATAGCCGAGCTAAGCCACTGCAATTTTTTTTTAAATTCCGAATTCAGCGTGCGTCATGTTCAGCATGTTAGTGCGGCCATGACGACGAGGACGTGCATCATCTGTTGCTCGACTCTCCCATACAAACAGGAAATGTTTAAATACAACGACTGAAGAATGCGCATCGTCAATTTATCCTATATACGCTTATTTAGAACTCTTTGCAACATTCAGAACCCTAACCTCAGCGGCCACATGTGGTATGTAAAATGGTAGTAGGAAGTATAAACTTTGAATTTTGACTGAAAAGACGACTTAGACCTGTCACCTTGAAAGAAAGAAAGAAAGAAAGAAAGAAAGAAAGAAAGAAAGAAAGAAAGAAAGAAAGAAAGAAAGAAAGAAAGAAAGAAAGAAAGAAAGAAAGAAAGAAAGAAAGAAAGAAAGAAAGAAAGAAAGAAAGAAAGAAAGAAAGAAAGAAAGAAAGCAGACGTCGGGGATTCGGCGGCGGCTGCTTACTACTTCATGATGAGACATTTTGAAAATAGTTGTATGTCAAGCGTCGCAGGCTTATTTTGCTGTCTCGGGAACAGGAACAAGCAATGTAAAAAAAAGGTAAACGACTTAATATATAATGTTGCATGAATGGTGCAAAAGTTTTGTTCTTCACTCCTCTCCTATTGTGGGCTAACTGTAGCGCCATGATGAACAGTCATAAGAGGTTCCATTTTATCCCACTCATTCAATGGCTTGGAATCAGAAAAAAAGCCAGCTCGTAATTTCCAGTGCGCCGCTCAAGAGCAAAGGACGCACGAAAACAACACATACAGGACGAGCGCGAACTATCATGCGTCACAGCTCGACACTTGAAGCGCACTGCTCAAACATAAAGCAGGACTCACGAAACGAACGAACAGGTACACACAGGACGAGCGCGAACTGCCACAGTTGTTACTTATTTCTGTTTGAACAGCGCGCTCCTTTCGCAACCGCGGCCTCTGCAGCGAGCGAAGGGACCTTCGTACGCTCTGTGACTTCAGCGCGGACATCGCGGGGAAAGCACATGACAGACAACCCCCCGCTCCAACCCCTCCCCCCGCCCACTTCCTTCTTTCCTCGGATAAGCGCACGAATGCGACCACGCCCTGTAGGACGACGAGAAACGGCGCTCGCAGGAGCGGGGCGAGCTGGCCGACGCCTTTAAGTGCGCCCGTTGCGCTCCTAGCGCCATCTCGCCGGTAATGAAACGCTTATAAGCGCCTGCCGTCTCTGAGTACTGCGGTAGAGGGTGCGTATATAAAACTCGCCGTTAGCCACCTGGACGATCTGCGCTTTGTGGCATAGTGGTTAGAGCCACGCGCTGCGGATTGAGGAGTCGCTGGTTCGATTCCGCGCTTCGGAAGCTTTTTTTCGAAATTACTTTTCTTAAAGACTTATATATATATATATATATATATATATATATATATATATATATATATATATATATAGTTATACATATATGGACAGTCTCGGCTGGCTTTTGCCGTCGCCATCTCCGCCGTCATGCTGCGTATAATTGCTATCGCAACAAAATGCAGCAACATTGCCGGAGCATTTGAGGCCATAGACGTGAGGAGCGAACATCGACCTCATCTACTGAACCCATAAAAGTCGAGAAGGCCTGCTTGTTCCCAGCGTCGAATACGGACCCGTGACGACCACGCTCGCCGCTTGTCCAATTCATGGCATTACGACTCCGCCGGGAAAGACTAACCTTGCCGTAAAGCGATCGCCCTCTTCCTCCTTGTGTTCACAGCTGTCCCCAATTTGTACAGCGCTCTACTGCCTGATCACTGCACATTTAAAAGCAGAGCACGGTGGCTTAGATTGTCTTTGACGCTGTGTTTGTGAATATTTGGATTGTTCCACTAACACAGCACTTACTAGAATGAGAAAGTATTGCTGTAATTTTTCTCTCAGGTTTTTGTAAAAAACAGCATCACCACTTTGCTTGAGACTACATGAGAAGCAGTGTCAAAACTCTGTTGCGGAGATCATGCCGGCTTCTTTTATAGATTTATTTTAGAAGAAAAGTACACAATATTCTTAAAAATACCGCTGGGAGAAAGTCATGATATGCATTATTTGTTGTTGATATGATACCGCGTTCAGATGCTTTTCTCCACGAAAGAGATTTTCGGATTAGCAGTAAACATTTATTATGTGAGAACAACCTCGCAAAGGAGACTGGAAGGGGGATGGAGTTCGCGTAGCTGTACTTTCCTAAGCATTTGCGGATAATCAGTGTACAAGCATTACGAGGGGCGTTCCCTAAATATCACGAATTTGCATGACTCCTTATGATAGCGCATTGCTTGTACGGAATCACGTGAGCTACTGCTTGAAAGGTTGTGCGTTCTACTGTAGACCACAGCAACCACGTTGTGACGACACTTGAGACAAAGGTGGCTGTGTGCTTATGCCCCAATGCACGTTAGATGCAATAGGTTTCTCACACAGAAATATTTCTCACACAGAAATAAGTTACAACTGTGACAGTTCGCGCTCATCCTGTGTATCTTCTTTCAGCGCGTCTTTTCTGCTTGAGCAGCGCATTGCAAGTTTCGAGCGGCTTGCCGTTCTTCGCGTAACATTACAATTTGATGCTGTAGCATGCATTCCTTCGCGCTTGGGGCGAAAGAATGCACAACAAATGCTCAACTACGTCTGTGAAGACACGTTTCACTTTCGTGTTATACCGATTCCTATGACAGAGGGATCAGCCATGTTTTTGCATTTTTCTTGTCTATCGGTTAGGCCTTCACGGCGACGCCTCTCAACGCAGGAACGGGCACCTGAGCTGCGCTCTAAAACATCTGCGGCTATTTTTGTAGCGTTAGCTACACTTGCCTAGCCGGAGCCGATTTCGCGTGGAGGGTCATGAGCCGTGCTGCGCATGCGCGAGTATCAGTGATGTCAGACAGCTGGGTCACCGGAGCTGGCATCTCACGCGCTCTCCGACACCACCGCGCGCGTCTCGCCGCTGCTGGTCTGCGCGTTCGGGTGGAGTGGCGTCGTAGGCGCGGCAGACACGCTGGCGCCGGCGCGCGCGCAGACTCTGCCACCGCCACGCGCAGCTCGCCGCTGCTGGTGTGCGCCGCATTCGAGAGGAGTGACGTCGTAGACACAATGGCGCCAGCGCGCGCGCAGCTATTCGCCTTCACTGTGCAGTCGCCGTCTGACACTGCGCTGGGGCCGCATGATAGCGCCTGTGACTGGCGTTTGCAGGTGGGTAACGCCATGGAGAAGGAGAGCGCAAATGCTGATCGACGGCGCAGCGGTTCAGCGTATGAACAGCGTATTAGCGGTTCAGCGTATGAACAATGAGCAGGAGAAGGGTCTAGCAACCTGACGTTGAGCAAGAATAAATATGCATGTGCCACATAATACGTATACCGTGTGTGTCTCATTGGAGCAGCAGTAAGCATGACAATCAAGCTAATCCTAGACAATCTGGAAAGCTAAGAATAATCAGCTGAACCTTTGCTAACGCTCCGTATATCCTGGCATAGCCGAGCTAAGCCACTGCAAATTTTTTCTTTGCTATTGTGTCTAATATAGTGAAAATTTCCATCCCAAAATTTTAGCTATGATAAACAACCTAGCTCGCTGCCTCTGTATGAATTCTCTCGTGGTCACCTCCTTAATTTGGTAGGTACAAAAATTGGCATATAAGGGTACGAGTGCGTGACGAACATGACTGTCAGGTTACGACATGAACATCATGACATGTCTGTCACGTACGTCATGAAGTCTTTTTCCTCAGTCACGTGGGGCGCATACCAGCATACCACAGCCCATGTTACGCGGGTATGCGCCACAGGCGATCCACAGTATATATCAGCCTAACACAGAGAAAATAGACGTTCATGAATAACACAAAAACAACACATACCAATTCTTATGGTTGGCGTTTTAAATGTAAAAAACACACATTTACATATATACTGCTGTGACTCAACAAGCTATAGTCTAGCGTTGCTCGTCCCCGCAGGATTACTCCATCGAACACTGTTTAAACTTCGTTCTGATGAAAGTCACGTCTGTGCTGTAACGTGAGTTCCGGCGTTACAGCCCACATTGAGCTACTCCTTAGTCAACGCGCCTGGTAAGTCCACGATATGCACACGACGGCTCAAATTACCCAAAGACGTCGATGCTTGTAGTAAGACTTGGCTCAAAGTGCGGCTCGTCGCTCAGCGGTTCACATGAAATAGATTCCCACAATGCCTGGGACATGGCGAAATTTTTTCCTCTAGACTTTTGTGCCTCTCTGTGACACGCTAAGGGCTGCGTTTTGCGTGATTGTCATAGCACCTAACTCTGAAATTCATTTCTACGAATTCTGCTACTACGAGCTTTACTACTCCATGTCTCCCAACGTCATTCATTAAGTCACAATCACCATGAGCCGCCGTAGCGCAAGTGCGGCAGGCGTGCCGTCACGCCATGGAATCCACTGCGGAGAGGCGCCGCAGCTGCGCTCGCTCAGAGCTTCGCCGCTGCTATACCACGTGACAAGGCACAGATTTAAAGGGCCCTAAACCACCTAAGAGACAGGAAGAGAGCAGAGTGGGTCAGGGAACAAACAGGGGTTAAGGACATCATAGTTGAAATCAAGAAGAAATGGATATGGGCCGGGCACGTAGCACGTCGGCAGGATAACCGGTGGTCATTAAGGGTAACTGACTGGATTCCAAGAGATGGCAAACGCGTGAGGGGGAGACAGAAAATTAGGTGGGTAGATGAGATTAAGAAGTTTGCAGGTATTACGTGGCAGCAGAAAGCACAGGACCGGGTTGATTGGCGGAACATGGGAGAGGCCTTTGCCCTGCAGTGAGCGTAGACAGGCTGATGATGATGATGATGATGATGAAACCACCTACAAGCCACTATTTAGTTGTAGGGTTGTAGTTGTGCACGAGTGTGCAGCAAACTCTAGAGGAATTACACGCGTTGGATAATCGGAACGCGGGTCTTGCTCGTTTCGATCTTTCATTCACTACGCAGCACTCGTCGGCATCTCTCCAAGGTGCCCTCCGCCTAGCCGTGCCAAAAGAAATGACAAGGAGTGCTCAAAAATTTTAAATAAAAAGCCCGTCATAAATAGGTATATAAGAGTTGAAGCTCAGCCAATTTCGTCCCTGTTTTCGTGTCCTTTATTTGCTATATAGTCAGGCTAAGTGCAAGAAGAAGATGCTTTTAATGAGAAGAAGGAGGAGAGGTCGGCCTGGAAAGCGGGTTCTAGCCTGCTACTCCTCACGGGGGTAAGGGGAAAGGGGAAAGAAAGAGAAAGAGGGAGGCGTGATGATAGGCGACGATGGTATGGCAAATGAGTCACTGTACACACTGTTTTGCACGGGGACAGGGCACGCGCAAAAGTCTTTATGCCGCACATGCTCTAAAGACGAGCATCTAAACCTGTATCGCTTAGAAATCTCAATAGGCACTTTAAACTTCGTTGGGCCTGGTCTGCATGCTCCCAAGCACCCAAAAGCTTCTCCTCCGAAAAAGGTCGGGAGTCCAGACGGTCTACGACGCACTGAAGTGATTGTCTTTCGGTCGCGTACTGAGGGCACACGCACAGGATGTGGTGAATAGTCTCAGACGTGTGACACACACTGCAGTTAGGGTTTCGCTCCTGCCCAATCTTGAAAAGGTATCTTCGTGTATACGCAACACCCAGCCGCAATCTATGTAGTAATGTTTCCTGGTCTCTTCTTAACCGGAATGGAATCAGAAAAGCACGACCAGAGTCAAGTCTGTAAAGACGTTCTTGGCGATAATTAGGGTCATTCCATAAGCGTATCATAGATGTTTTCATAGATTCAGACAGCAAGCCATTGATGTCATATCGGGAAAATTGAATTGATATGACTTCGCCGTTAGTGTGCGCCATTTTTGCTTCTGCGTCAGGCTAGTGAACAAGTTAGGTGGCGGTGTGTAAATGCGTGTTTCGTCTGAAAATCGTTCATGCAGGGCAGCTCTATGCTTCTTCTAGCAGGGCTTTCGTCACCGCGACTGTAACATCTCGACAACGCCGTGACGGCATATGTTTTATGTACTTGAACCCCTTTAGAGGTCTTGATTCTCCCCATTACCAAAACTACACGGGGAAGCTAGCGCAGAAAACAAAAAGAACGCACGGGAAAGCCACTCAAAACTTTAATCATAGCACAGAATGCGACAGCAAGCCGCTGACGAAGAAGAAAATGAAGACAGCATTTTGTCATCTTCCTTATTGCGTATGAAAACACTTTCACGTTCTTGTATAGAGACAGTATGTTCCCTCGAAGCTCTTAAAAAACCATCGCCGCGAGACGTGCCGTTCTTTTTTTATTTGATTTTATTTTAATAAAGAGATATTGCCCTTCATTTAAATTTTTCGTTTGTCATTTTGACGGTGTAGTTTTTGAATAGCCGAAACACCAGGGAGTGGTATTGAGTTCACACTAGCTGTCGCTTGCTATAAAAGAGCTTTGTGTCTGACTTAGTGAAAGAGCTACTTAGGGCATATTTTTGGGAAGCGAAATTGGTTTTCCCCCTTTTCATTCGCGCACCGCTGCACTCATTCTGCACCACGTTTCGAGGACCGCAATGCAAGCCCGTTCATAAGCGCGCAACTGCTTTATCTTTTTTTTTCGTCGCGACCAAGACAACTGCGAAGGGTACGAAGAAGCTGCGGACGAATCCATATGGCAACATTCAATTTCATAAATGCACGACGCGAACCCGTGGGAGCGAAGATGTGCAAGACAGGTTGCTGCTGGGAGCGCTGTGGCAAGAAAAAAATAATAATCATAAACAAAAGAAAGAAATGATAGAAAGCACAAAAGAAAGCAGTGTATGGGCTCAGTTGGGAGAATCGGGTAAAATAAATTGCGATAAATAAATAACCACCACAAAAAGAAAGGCCCAACGGAGCTGCCAAGTTCGTTTATAAATATTTCTTTTTAAGAAAAGTTTTGCCACGTGGAAATATAAACTCTTCCTGTAACCTCATTCTTTTACGTGTCTGATAGAGTTATCTTTCTATTTTGTTCGGAAAGACTAAGAGAGAAAAAAATGCAATGAATAAACGTATAGGCGAAAGAAGCAAGGAAGACTTGCTGGTGCACGAACGCCAGTGGCGGAGTACATTCCACGCAAAAAAAACTTCGTTGTGCTCCGGGAATGGAAATGCAAATTATGCTCTTCGATAGTTCGCATGCAAAAGCAGGACTTATTTATTACTCGGTATATCTCTGCTGGGAGTCTGTCGTTTCTCATAAGAGCAGCATTCATGCTGCCAACCTGCAAACGCAGCTGGCAAAGTTTATTATGTTGCCGGTGTTTCACGTTACCTGAAAAAGTGTTTTCCCACCTTGTTTTCTTTTAATATTTGAATTTAAACGCGCCTACACTAGTGACCAAAACTGCTTTCCGACCAACCTAGTAATCTCCGTTGGAACAAAATTAGAGGTTTCAAAGTGTAGCGTGAAATAAGAGTATCCTGGTAGTCCTATAAGACACTTCGGGGGAAAAAGGAGAACATGAAAAAGATAGGATACACTCTAAACATATTTTTTCCATTGTGTTCATCCGATTCCACTGTCTAATATCCTATTTTTGTACGCAAATTAGAGGCCGATTCTTGTAAATGTAAAAAAAAGAATATTAGGGATCGGCGAATATTCGGGCGTTTCAAATATTCGAACGAATATTAAAGTATTCGAATTCGCATCGATACGAATTTAGATTGTTCGAAATTTCGAAGTATTCGAAATGAGCGAATATAAGTATATATTTGACAGCACATAACTCTCTGTAAAGGTGGTTTCGCTGCAGTGTTTCGTTGCTGTGCCGTGAAATTATTTCATTAGAGGAAATATGCACTGCCGCAAAGCCACACTTCAAAGTTAAATGTACATATATTTTATTTTTTAAATTTAAAAGCATGTTATTTAGGCTTATATGTGCCAAGTCTAGTCATTTTTAAATTGTACCTTATTGTAACGCTTATAACTTACACCATACTGCTATTCAAATTTTGATACTATTCAAGGTTTCTTCGACTTCATTTCAAACCAAAAAAGCGACATTCACTAATACCTAGTTCCAATTCTTAAAAATATTGTGCAAGGGTCAGGATGAAAATGCTCATTTTTCTTAATAATATGTGGTGTGTACTATTCGGACTATCCGATTCGAAATTATTCGACCAAATCACTATTCGCTTCGGATTCGCTTCGAACCTCAAGTTTACTATTCGCCCATCCCCAAAGAATATCTATATGAAAGTTGCTGTTTAGCAAAAGTTCAGGAAGACATGCAGACGCAATATAGCAATGTGACTATCTGCCCTTTCATTTCAATCAAATCTCTGAGAACTTTAAAATTTTCAGTTAGAGCTAGAACTAGATTCCATGATGCAGCCAAGAAAAGAGAATGTGTTTAACTGTGTTGTCATAGTTATACCTTTTACTTTTATAAGAAACTGCAGCTATATTGGCTTCATTGACCAGTGTTCTTGTATTCTTGTTCAGCTTGAACAGTAAAGCTCGCGATCCCTTCATTCCTCGCTTGGAAATTTTCATATAATATAATATGCTAGACATCAAATTTGAATAAAAAGAACTGTATAAAAGGTTTTTATTATTAGCCTCACCACAGCACTCCAACAAATTAGCGGTAAATTCACCCATCTTGCTGGTTCTCTAGAGATTAAAGGAAAACATCGTGTATTGCGTTTATAATACAGCCACTTTACAACGAAATTCAAAATAGGCCGCCAACATTACAACTCTGCAGACAACGTCTGATCTCCGCACAATCTTCCTTGAAAAAGCAAGCAGGGTCCACCTTAAAAAAAAAGTCTACCGCGGAACTCTTTCTTAAGGGAATATTTAAGCGAATCGTGACGCGGGCATCTTAGAGAAGCCAATTGACCAATGGAAAAACGCACTTACGACAGAGAAATTTTGTGATTTCGGCCCCTGGTTTGTGTGGCAACAAATAAACTAAATGGTTACATCTTCCAAGTGCTTCAGTTTGTCGCTTTCAGCATTTGCGTGGCGAAATTACACTAAGAAATGTTTTTATATTAAAGTTCGTAATAAAAAATTTGGAAATAAAAGTGCGCCTTTTTATCTGGTTTCGCACCCGTACTTGAAAAGTCATTCTATCAATATAATGCCTTCAGGTCCTCAGAGGAATTCAGTATTTCTGACCGAAATCGAAGCTTGTGGTTCTCCAGATGCTAGATGCTATTTGCATGTTCGCGCACGTTGACTTCGGCAGAGTGGATGCTTTGCGGTATGATAGAACCGGTTACGGAAGAATTTAAAGCTCCTAAGATACGAAACAAACTACGGAACACCTACAGCTGAGTGAATTTTGGACCAGCGTGTTCTGCAAAATCATTCGCAAGTTTTAAATGCGTAGCATTTTTTTGTGTATCACACAGCGAGTTTGATCGTTTCTGTCTGTCTGTCTGTCTGTCTGTCTGTCTGTCTGTCTGTCTGTCTGTCTGTCTGTCTGTCTGTCTGTCTGTCTGTCTGTCTGTCTGTCTGTCTGTCTGTCTGTCTGTCTGTCTGTCTGTCTGTCTGTCTGTCTGTCTGTAGTCAAGCCGGTGGCATGATGGGAGCTTCGCGTCCGGGCCTTCAGGTGTCGCCCCCATCGAAACGACGACAGCGCACCGCCGGCAGCGGTAATCGAACCGCCATCTAAGCCTTTTTTTCGCCGATTTTAATTGTAAGACTTCAGGTCAATATGCACAAAAAACCGTTTCTCATTCATTTTATGCTGTCAGAAGCGTGTATAGCGCGAAGGCTACAAAGATTTGAAAGTGACGCACTTTTGTGGCAGCGCAAACCAGAAAACTGAAGTCACGCCGCACTGGTGGCCGTGAAAGGGACGCGGATATGTTCACATCAGTTACAGACAGTTTGCTGAATACTGTGAACGAAGTGGTACGACATCATGAGCAGCAGAAGTCCAGGGACTTTAGCGCTATACCTTTCTTATACCAGCGAAGGCTTCGTGCAGTTGGATCTATTTATCATCCAACGCTGGACAGCTTCTGTGCTCCGGACATCTGTGGTGGGGCTGGCTATGCGTGGTACGTACCTTCTTTGCATATAAACGCTTATGCATGCATGTTATTCGCTGGTATACATACTAAAACGCTACTTACGTGTCCTTCATTTTGTGTAACCATCGATGCAGTCGCAATAAAATAATTTATTGCAGCAAGTTTGTGTGATCAGCGTTGTCATTTCGCTCAGCCTGTATGCGGCAGTACTGCCCTACTAAAGTAAGTATGCAAGATACTTTTCAGTACCTAATGAGTAATTGACTACAGTGTACATTATGGAAACGAGAAAAATTCAGGTAGGGTGGAGAGGGGGCTGCCGGAGCGAGCGGGGGCCAGCGGTGACGCAGAAGCAGACGGCGACGGCATCGTCTGCCATGCGGAACGCCAGCCGCCATATCAAAGCGCCCTTGTGCGTTTCAAACATATTTCATTTTATACACAGCTATAATATCTACAAACAATATTCGTAGTTCTTAAAACTAAATTGCATGTGAAAAATGATAAAAGCTTTTTCTGTTGAGAGCAAGATAACATTTTTAATTGTTTTTGCAACTACCGTTAGAATCCAGACGGCGCTACCATCGTGTCCAAATTTTCGTCCCCATTGGCCCTATGGACATGTCACTTGCTATAGTGTCTAGAATACACTGGCTAGTGTGCCGTCCGCGGCCTTCCAGGTGGCACCAGATGGGATGAATGCCGGCGGCTGCCGCTTGGAGCGCTGCGGCGCGGGTGGGTGTAAAGCCTCTTGATGTTAGAAAGTAGCGGCGCTCCATTATCCACTCCGCCTCACCCTCGCCGGGCCGTCAACCTCCTCTTTCTTCACCCTCTCTTCCGCGGAGCCAGCGTATCCGCAACGCTGAATGGCTGCGACACGCGATACCTCCCAGTCAGGTGACCTTGACGTCACGAGAAGCGAGCGCAAGCAAACTTCGCGCGCTTTCAGTCGCTCACGCACGCCATGAACCCTCCAGGCGTCAACCTTCCAGGCGTGTGTGTACGGGTGTGTGCAGGTGTATGCGTGTTTGCATGTGTGCATATGTGCGCCTGCGTCTGTATGTGCGTGTGCGCACGTGTTAACGTGTGAGTGCATGTGCGTGCGTTTGTGTAGGTGTCATCCCATGTGCTTGTGCTTGTACGCGCGTATGTGTGTGCATGTATGCGCCTGCGCGTGTTTGTGTGTTTTCGCGCGCGTGTATGTGCGTGCGTGCCTGTATAGCATGTGTATGTGTGTGCGTGTGTGCATGTATCGCATGTGCATGCGCGTGTGCATGTATGCTCGTGCGTGTCTGTATCGCTGTGTATGTGCGTGTGTGTCTGTATCGCGTGTGCATGTATGCGCCGGCGTGTCCGTATCACGTGGTTATTGTGCGCGTCTGTATCGCGACCAGATGTGCAGACCAAAAGGGAGACTAAAAAGGTGTGTACATGTATGTATGTGCGTGCGTGTCTATATCGCGTGTGTATGCGCATGTGTATGTAAGTGCGTGCGTGTCTGTTTGCATGTACACGCACGTGTGTCTGTATCACGTGTGTACGCGCGTATGATCTATGTGCGTATCTATATCGCGTGTGTATGTGCGTGCGTGCCTGTACCGCGTGCGTGTATGATTGTTTGTGTCTATGTGCCTGTGTGACTGTATCGCGTGTGTATCTATGTGCGTGTCTTTGTCACGTGTGTATGAGCGTGTGTGTGGGCCTGCGTGCCTTTATCGTGTGCGTGCGTGCGTGTCTCACAGCGGCATTGACAAAAAAGGCTTCGGGCCCACTCATCTGGCCCAATTCAATTTAAGTAAACCACCACATTCCTTCTTGGCTGCCTTCTTTGAGCTCATCAAGACCAGAATTATGAAAAAAATTCTCGCCTATACTTTATGCTGGTTACATTATATGTGCTTAATACACCTCCGCGTTACGCACAACCGAGGCGCTGACGGAGAGGCAAACCACTCAGCCGCCAGTTGGTACTCATTTTTTTCGAAGCGTTCAATTGTATTTATCGAAGC
Source organism: Rhipicephalus sanguineus (assembly GCF_013339695.2). Taxonomy (NCBI): domain Eukaryota; kingdom Metazoa; phylum Arthropoda; class Arachnida; order Ixodida; family Ixodidae; genus Rhipicephalus; species Rhipicephalus sanguineus. Next base: position 99,345,152 of record NC_051177.1, on the reverse strand, counting down.
GTCTTAAAAAATATTGCCGGCTGCGGCGGCTGCATTTTCGATGGAGGCGAAAATGTTTGAGGCCCGTGTACTTACATTTAGGTTTACGTTAAAGAACCCCAGGTGGTCGAAATTTCCGGAGCCCTCCACTACGGCGTCTCTCATAGTCATATAGTGGTTTTGGGACGTTAAACCCCAGATATTATTGTTATTATAAAAAAAAAAACATGGCTGATCCCTCCGTCATAGGAATCGGTATAACACGAAAGTGAAACGCGTCTTCGCAGAAGTAGTGCTTATTGTGTAATGATATATGAGAGCTTGCACAATGGTCTATTCGTGTTTGGCAGCTATAGCACCGTTTGACGTGGATGCACCCATGTTGACATCATGTCTCTATCGCGATGACTAACGCCCATGATCATGATTAAACCGTTGTGGTAGCTGACGGTGTGAACATATATTTGGACACAGCGAATCGTGAATCCCGCGTAAGGATGGTATCAACAAGCTCATAATCAACACTGGTACCCGGTATGCACTTCTTCAAAGCGTCGTCAATTGAGAAACGGCACGGTGTGCGCTTTCTAGTAATGGGTAGCCGACGCCTGTGCTCATCATACATAACACACACTGCGCTTCAGCAACACGAGAGGTAGAGGTTCGTAGCCTGAGCCGCAAATGCGTGCGTCCCGCTGGCCTCTGTCTCGCAGGCGCTGCTCTCGCTCCACCAAGGCACGACATTCGCCCGTCGAAATGGCGTCCTTTCTGCAACGCATATTGCAGCAGTTTTGTTAGTCGGTGCTCTCGCAATTGAAGCAGTCGGCGGCGGAGAAATCCCGTTGGTGCACGTGGAAGCTGCACTACTCCGATGAGCCGACGCACGCTAACACGAAGTGAAAGGCAAAGAAGGTAACTGCGTCAAGGGTGCCTCGGCGACGCCAGCACGGCCATCTACCTCTCTGGTATCGAGACGCTAACCATGGCCTCCGATATCGCGTGCAATCTCGGAGTAAGCGCTAGTAAGTGTCGATCGTGAAGCATTACTTCTTTTCACCGCACACAGACGGCGGCACCGCCCCGCTCCGCCCGCCGCGAAAGAGAATGTGTGAAAGATATAAGGCCCGTTTGCGCCGCGCCTAGCATCTCCCGAGTTGGCTCAGTCGGTAGCGCGTCGGGCGCTTGCCGTCGCGGCCGCAACGTCGTGGGTTCGATTCCCAGCGCGGCATCTTTTTCTTGGTTTTTTCTTTCTCACCCATTGGCGTCCATTTTATCAACGTCATATCCGTGACGGATGTACTTGGTGGACCCCGGCATAAAACACTTTCGTGTTAAAATATTGCCACGCCCGCTTCTTCTTTTATTTTGATGTGTTCGAGTTTGACCAGCAAGGACGGTTATCAACGCTCGACGCTGGCCGCGAAGCAGTGTTCGAGAAGCTTCACGATTTTAGTAGATCGTTTTGTTAAGATTGCGCGCCGCACGCGAATGTTCCAGCTTTGTCGAGAGATAACGCCGCCACCAGCGATATTGCTGCAAAGTTCCATAGCGCCTGTATAAAAGCCGACGCGCTTGACCGCTTGTCAGTTGATCGACGGACGACGCCCTGTTCGCCGCTATCATTGTACAGCGTGTATTGCTGTAGTTCTAGTTCTCAGTTTCTCGGCCACAAGTTCGGCCAAATAAACAGTTTCATCTCGGACGTGCTGACTGTTGTCTTCGTCGACGTCGTGACGCCGTACAAGCTGGTCTACGGAAGGAGCCCGGCAACGACCCTCGACGCAATGCTACCAACCGCCACCGACGAAGACGATCTCGACGTTGCCGCCTATTTGCAACACGCCGAAGAAGCTCGACAGCTCGCCCGCCTGCGCATCAAGAACCAGGAGAGGGTCGACAGCCGTCACTATAATCTTCGACGACGCCACATGGAGTACCAACCCGGTGACCGTGTGTTGCTCTGGACGCCGATACGCCGACGTGGGCTCAGTGAAAAACTTCTTCGGCGATACTTCGGCCCATACAAGGTGCTTCGATGTCACGGCGCTCTTGACTACGAAGTCGTCCCGGACGGCATTACGAACACCCAGCGACGCCGCGCACGACCTGAAGTCGTCCATGTCGTGCGCCTTAAGCCGTATTTTGCGCGTTAGCGAACCTAGGGACTACTTTTTCCTTTATTATTGTAATTTACTTGTGTATCCACTTGTTTTTTCCTTTCCATGTTCTGTTGCAAGCATCGGGACGATGCTTTTTCAGAGGGGGGCAATGCCACGCCCGCTTCTTCTTTTATATTGATGTGTTCGAGTTTGACCAGCAAGGACGGTTATCAACGCTCGACGCTGGCCGCGAAGCAGTGTTCGAGAAGCTTCACGATTTTAGTAGATCGTTTTGTTAAGATTGCGCGCCGCGCGCGAATGTTCCAGCTTTGTTGAGAGATAACGCCGCCACCAGCGATATTGCTGGAAAGTTCCATAGCGCCTGTATAAAAGCCGACGCGCTTGACCGCTTGTCAGTTGATCGACGGACGACGCCCTGTTCGCCGCTATCATTGTACAGCGTGTATTGCTGTAGTTCTAGTTCTCAGTTTCTCGGCCTCAAGTTCGGCCAAATAAACAGTTTCATCTCGGACGTGCTGACTGTTGTCTCCGTCGACGTCACGACCACGTCACAATATATTTGTCAATTTGTTCTATCGGAAGCCCATTTTTGTCATGACTATTGCTTAAGAGACAGGTTCTCATTTAGTGCTTCAAGGGGCCGATAAACAAGCGCGCGCAGTGATTCTAATGCGGCTGAAGCGAGCCAGTGGAGGGTTCAGCGTGCCGTGCGCAGCGCGCCAGCCAGGGGAGGGGAGAAATCCGAAGAGAATTGAGCAGGAAAACGCGCGCGCGGAGGAGAGTGTAGCTACTTTCTAGATCAAGGGGCTTTAGGTAGGTGCCGCGGCGCCGCCCGCTCCTCATAATCAGCCGTGTTTCCACAGCATCGGTGAGGGGGATGCTGCAGGTTTTGTTTTCGTGTGGGGGAAGCGGAAGTGTTGTTGTGGCTTTAGGAAGGGAGGGGGGGCAGTAGCTATTTTTCACCCAAGCTAGGGTGGCTAGAAACTCCTAGCCACTCTACCCCAGCTGCTGTGACGCCCATGCCGATGTTCTATTGTTCTAGCTGTAAAGCCAGCTGCTGGTGTTCCGTGTACATATGGTAAACGCACAGCTTCTTTCTTAATTACCAACATCAAGAAGTGCAGGAAACATAGCTTTTATTTTTAAAGCCAACAAATGTTTGATTAAAACATAACACCAAAACGTAGACTTAAGACAACACTACATATCAAGATGTAGTAATGTACACATGAAGAATAATTATAACATAGATCTAATGGGGCAGCGGTGCAGTTTAAGAAACTTTTGCCGGACCCTTGCGCTTCTCTTTGATGATGCCTTTTACAAAACGAGCGACACCTCAAGAGAACATAGAGCTCGACAACAGCTACCAAAGCTTCCTTTTCATGTTGTGGGCATCCTTTTTGAGGGCAGGCCAATGTCTGCAGCTGGCCTGAAAATTCAGCTAGACTCGCTTCACAGCTTCTTTTAACAGCGGAGCTCTTTAAGGCGGCCGATATTCTATGGTAATAAGTCCGTGACCCGCGAACAGAAATGATCCCCACGAAGATGCACGCGCTCTCTTCGTCCTCTTCGTCGTCGTCTTCTGCTTCACTCGATCCCAAACCACGTGAGCGGATTTCTCTGGCGCGGGATGCAATAACTCCGATGGGTGAGACTATGAGTACACAGAGAGGAAGAAAGGGGAAAGAAATAAAGATAAACATAAATTCTAGGGTATTCTACGTAAAGGGGGTGGGAAAGAGTAGTCAGGGTGAAGCGGAGGAAAAAGAGAGAAATAAAGAGAACGAATCAAAGAAAGAGAGTGAGAGGAAGAGATAGAAAGAAATAGAGAGACAGCGAGAAAGTATAAACAATACAATTAAACAGAGACAAAAACAATACACACAAAGGAGAGAGAAAAATAATGGAATAGAAGAAAAAAGAAAGAAAAAAAGGCGGCAGATCCCACGCATTGTGGGAATCGATGTAATGCGAAGCAGCCAGCAAAGAGCTGCATACATCGTCTTGTATGTCATTGAGGAAAATGCGTGTCATGGTTTTCATGTTAACTCCTATTATTTATGTCCGTCACACAGTAACGTCGCGCAATACCAACTTCGGGGTCGATCAAGCTAGAGAAACGGCCGCCAGCGCCCCATGAGCGTGGCACGCAAGTCATGCTGTACATGACATACGTGTCATGACTTTCATGTTAACTCGTGTTATTTATGTTCCTCACACGGTCACGTCGCGCAAAACCAATTCCCGGGTAGATCAAGCTAGCGAAACGGCCGCTAGCGCCCCATGAGCGTGGCACGTAAGTCATGCTGTACATGACATGCGTGTCATTATTTTCATGTTAACTCGTGTTATTATGTTCGTCACACAGTCACGTCGCGCAATACCAATTTCGGGGTAGATCAAGCTAGCGAAACGGCCGCCAGCGCCCCATGAGCGTGGCACGTAACTCATGCTGTACGTGACATGCGTGTCATGATTTTCATGTTGACTCGTGTTATCTATGTTCGTTAGACAGTCACGTCGCGCAATACCAATTTCGGGGTAGATCAAGCTAGCGAAACGGCCGCCAGCGCTCCATGAGCGTGGCACGTAACTCATGCTGTACGTGACATGCGTGTCATGATTTTCATGTTAACTCGTGTTATCTATGTTCGTCACACAGTCACGTCGCGCAATACCAATTTCGGGGTAGATCAAGCTAGCGAAACGGCCGCCAGCGCTCCATGAGCGTGGCACGTAACTCATGCTGTACGTGACATGCGTGTCATGATTTCATGTTAACTCGTGTTATCTATGTTCGTCACACAGTCACGTCGCGCAATACCAATTTCGGGGTAGATCAGCTAGCGAAACGGCCGCCAGCGCCCCATGAGCGTGGCACGTAACTCATGCTGTACGTGACATGCGTGTCATGATTTTCATGTTAACTCGTGTTATCTATGTTCGTCACACAGTCACGTCGCGCAATACCAATTTCGGGGTAGATCAAGCTAGCGAAACGGCCGCCAGCGCTCCATGAGCGTGGCACGTAACTCATGCTGTACGTGACATGCGTGTCATGATTTTCATGTTAACTCGTGTTATCTATGTTCGTCACACAGTCACGTCGCGCAATACCAATTTCGGGGTAGATCAAGCTAGCGAAACGGCCGCTAGCGCCCCATGAGCGTGGCACGTAAGTCATGCTGTACATGACATGCGTGTCATTATTTTCATGTTAACTCGTGTTATTATGTTCGTCACACAGTCACGTCGCGCAATACCAATTTCGGGGTAGATCAGCTAGCGAAACGGCCGCCAGCGCCCCATGAGCGTGGCACGTAACTCATGCTGTACGTGACATGCGTGTCATGATTTTCATGTTGACTCGTGTTATCTATGTTCGTTAGACAGTCACGTCGCGCAATACCAATTTCGGGGTAGATCAAGCTAGCGAAACGGCCGCCAGCGCTCCATGAGCGTGGCACGTAACTCATGCTGTACGTGACATGCGTGTCATGATTTTCATGTTAACTCGTGTTATCTATGTTCGTCACACAGTCACGTCGCGCAATACCAATTTCGGGGTAGATCAAGCTAGCGAAACGGCCGCCAGCGCCCCATGAGCGTGGCACGTAACTCATGCTGTACGTGACATGCGTGTCATGATTTTCATGTTGACTCGTGTTATCTATGTTCGTTAGACAGTCACGTCGCGCAATACCAATTTCGGGGTAGATCAAGCTAGCGCAACGGCCGCCAGCGCTCCATGAGCGTGGCACGTAACTCATGCTGTACGTGACATGCGTGTCATGATTTTCATGTTAACTCGTGTTATCTATGTTCGTAACACAGTCACGTCGCGCAATACCAATTTCGGGGTAGATCAAGCTAGCGAAACGGCCGCCAGCGCCCCATGAGCGTGGCACGTAACTCATGCTGTACGTGACATGCGTGTCATGATTTTCATGTTGACTCGTGTTATCTATGTTCGTTAGACAGTCACGTCGCGCAATACCAATTTCGGGGTAGATCAAGCTAGCGAAACGGCCGCCAGCGCTCCATGAGCGTGGCACGTAACTCATGCTGTACGTGACATGCGTGTCATGATTTTCATGTTGACTCGTGTTATCTATGTTCGTTAGACAGTCACGTCACAAGATACCAATTTTGGTGTATATAAATCTAGCGAAACCGCCGCCAGCGCCCCATGAGCGTGGCACGTAACTCATGCTGTACGTGACATGCGTGTCATGATTTTCATGTTAACTCGTGTTATCTATGTTCGTCACACAGTCACGTCGCGCAATACCAATTTCGGGGTAGATCAAGCTAGCGAACGGCCGCCAGCGCCCCATGAGCGTGGCACGTAACTCATGCTGTACGTGACATGCGTGTCATGATTTTCATGTTGACTCGTGTTATCTATGTTCGTTAGACAGTCACGTCACAAGATACCAATTTTGGTGTATATAAATCTAGCGAAACCGCCGCCAGCGCCCCATGAGCGTGGCACGCAAGTCATGCTGTACATGACATGCGTGTCATGATTTTCATGTTAACTCGTGTTATTTATGTCCGTTACACAGTCACGTCGCGCAATACCAATTTCGGGGTAGATCAAGCTAGCGAAACGGCCGCCAGCGCCCCATGAGCGTGGCACGTAACTCATGCTGTACGTGACATGCGTGTCATGATTTTCATGTTGACTCGTGTTATCTATGTTCGTTAGACAGTCACGTCGCGCAATACCAATTTCGGGGTAGATCAAGCTAGCGAAACGGCCGCCAGCGCCCATGAGCGTGGCACGTAACTCATGCTGTACGTGACATGCGTGTCATGATTTTCATGTTGACTCGTGTTATCTATGTTCGTTAGACAGTCACGTCACAAGATACCAATTTTGGTGTATATAAATCTAGCGAAACCGCCGCCAGCGCCCCATGAGCGTGGCACGCAAGTCATGCTGTACATGACATGCGTGTCATGATTTTCATGTTAACTCGTGTTATTTATGTCCGTTACACAGTCACGTCGCGCAATACCAATTTCGGGGTAGATCAAGCTAGCGAAACGGCCGCCAGCGCCCCATGAGCGTGGCACGTAACTCATGCTGTACGTGACATGCGTGTCATGATTTTCATGTTGACTCGTGTTATCTATGTTCGTTAGACAGTCACGTCACAAGATACCAATTTTGGTGTATATAAATCTAGCGAAACCGCCGCCAGCGCCCCATGAGCGTGGCACGCAAGTCATGCTGTACATGACATGCGTGTCATGATTTTCATGTTAACTCGTGTTATCTATGTTCGTCACACAGTCACGTCGCGCAATACCAATTTCGGGGTAGATCAAGCTAGCGAAACGGCCGCCAGCGCCCCATGAGCGTGGCACGTAACTCATGCTGTACGTGACATGCGTGTCATGATTTTCATGTTGACTCGTGTTATCTATGTTCGTTAGACAGTCACGTCACAAGATACCAATTTTGGTGTATATAAATCTAGCGAAACCGCCGCCAGCGCCCCATGAGCGTGGCACGCAAGTCATGCTGTACATGACATGCGTGTCATGATTTTCATGTTAACTCGTGTTATTTATGTCCGTTACACAGTCACGTCGCGCAATACCAATTTCGGGGTAGATCAAGCTAGCGAAACGGCCGCCAGCGCCCCATGAGCGTGGCACGTAACTCATGCTGTACGTGACATGCGTGTCATGATTTCATGTTGACCTCGTGTTATCTATGTTCGTTAGACAGTCACGTCGCGCAATACCAATTTCGGGGTAGATCAAGCTAGCGAAACGGCCGCCAGCGCCCCATGAGCGTGGCACGTAACTCATGCTGTACGTGACATGCGTGTCATGATTTTCATGTTAACTCGTGTTATCTATGTTCGTCACACAGTCACGTCGCGCAATACCAATTTCGGGGTAGATCAAGCTAGCGAAACGGCCGCCAGCGCCCCATGAGCGTGGCACGTAACTCATGCTGTACGTGACATGCGTGTCATGATTTTCATGTTGACTCGTGTTATCTATGTTCGTTAGACAGTCACGTCACAAGATACCAATTTTGGTGTATATAAATCTAGCGAAACCGCCGCCAGCGCCCCATGAGCGTGGCACGCAAGTCATGCTGTACATGACATGCGTGTCATGATTTTCATGTTAACTCGTGTTATTTATGTCCGTTACACAGTCACGTCACAAGATACCAATTTTGGTGTATATAAATCTAGCGAAACCGCCGCCAGCGCCCCATGAGCGTGGCACGCAAGTCATGCTGTACATGACATGCGTGTCATGATTTTCATGTTAACTCGTGTTATCTATGTTCGTTAGACAGTCACGTCACAAGATACCAATTTTGGTGTATATAAATCTAGCGAAACCGCCGCCAGCGCCCCATGAGCGTGGCACGCAAGTCATGCTGTACATGACATGCGTGTCATGATTTTCATGTTAACTCGTGTTATCTATGTTCGTCACACAGTCACGTCGCGCAATACCAATTTCGGGGTAGAGCAAGCTAGCGAAATGGCCGCCAGCGCTCCATGAGCGTGGCACGTAAGTCATGCTGTACATGACATGCGTGTCATGATTTTCATGTTAACTCGTGTTATTTATGTCCGCTACACAGTCACGTCACAAGATACCAATTTTGGTGTATATAAATCTAGCGAAACCGCCGCCAGCGCCCCATGAGCGTGGCACGCAAGTCATGCTGTACATGACATGCGTGTCATGATTTTCATGTTAACTCGTGTTATCTATGTTCGTTAGACAGTCACGTCACAAGATACCAATTTTGGTGTATATAAATCTAGCGAAACCGCCGCCAGCGCCCCATGAGCGTGGCACGCAAGTCATGCTGTACATGACATGCGTGTCATGATTTTCATGTTAACTCGTGTTATTTGTTATATTGTGTATTGTTATATTATGTCCGTTACACAGTCACGTCACAAGATACCAATTTTGGTGTATATAAATCTAGCGAAACCGCCGCCAGCGCCCCATGAGCGTGGCACGCAAGTCATGCTGTACATGACATGCGTGTCATGATTTTCATGTTAACTCGTGTTATCTATGTTCGTTAGACAGTCACGCCGCGCAATACCAATTTCGTGGTAGATCAAGCTAGCGAAGCCGCCGCCAGCGCCCCATGAGCGTGGCACGTAAGTCATGGTGTGCATGACATGCGAGTCATGATTGTCATGTTAACTGGTGTTATTATGTTCGTCACACAGTCACGTCGCGCAATACCAATTTCGGGGTAGATCAAGCTAGCGAAACGGCCGCCAGCGCCCCATGAGCGTGGCACGTAAGTCATGCTGTACATGACATGCGTGTCATTATTTTCATGTTAACTCGTGTTATTATGTTCGTCACACAGTCACGTCGCGCAATACCAATTTCGAGGTAGATCAAGCTAGCGAAACGGCCGCCAGCGCCCCATGAGCGTGGCACATAACTCATGCTGTACGTGACATGCGTGTCATGATTTTCATGTTAACTCGTGTTTTTATGTTCGCCACACAGTCACGTCGCGCAATACCAATTTCTGGGTAGAGCAAGCTAGCGAAATGGCCGCCAGCGCTCCATGAGCGTGGCACGTAAGTCGTGCTGTACATGGCATGCGTGTCATGATTTTCATGTTATCTCGTGTTATGTATGTTCGTTAGACAGTCACGTCGCGCAATACCAATTTCGGGGTCGATCAAGCTAGAGAAACGGCCGCCAGCGCCCCATGAGCGTGGCACGCAAGTCATGCTGTACATGACATACGTGTCATGACTTTCATGTTAACTCGTGTTATTTATGTTCCTCACACGGTCACGTCGCGCAAAGCCAATTCCCTGGTAGATCAATCCAGCGAAACGGCCGCTAGCGCACCATGATCGTGGCACGTAAGTCATGCTGTACATGACATGCGTGTCATTATTTTCATGTTAACTCGTGTTATTATGTTCGTCGCACAGTCACGTCGCGCAATACCAATTTCGGGGTAGAGCAAGCTAGCGAAACGGCCGCCAGCGCCCCATGAGCGTGGCACGTAACTCATGCTGTACGTGACATGCGTGTCAAGATTTTCATGTTAACTCGTGTTTTTATGTTCGCCACACAGTCACGTCACAAGATACCAATTTTGGTGTATATAAATCTAGCGAAACCGCCGCCAGCGCTCCATGAGCGTGGCACGTAAGTCATGCTGTACATGACATGCGTGTCATGATTTTCATGTTAACTCGTGTTATCTATGTTCGTTAGACAGTCACGCCGCGCAATACCAATTTCGGGGTAGATCAAGCTAGCGAAGCCGCCGCCAGCGCCCCATGAGCGTGGCACGTAAGTCATGGTGTGCATGACATGCGAGTCATGATTGTCATGTTAACTGGTGTTATTATGTTCGTTACACGGTCACGTCGCGCAATACCAATTTCGGGGTAGATAAAGCTAGCGAAACGGCCGCCAGCGCACCATGAGCGTAGCATGTAAATCATGCTGTACATGACATTCGTGTCATGATTTTCATGTTATGACTTGTCATTTATGTTTGTCATACAGTCATGTTACTCCACACCAAGTTTGGTGCACATTCGATTAACCAAGCGACCAGGAGAGCACGAAGTCGTAGGCGGCTAGATAGATAGATAGATAGATAGATAGATAGATAGATAGATAGATAGATAGATAGATAGATAGATAGATAGATAGATAGATAGATAGATAGATAGATAGATAGATAGATAGATAGATAGATAGATAGATAGATAGATAGATAGATAGATAGATAGATAGATACGCTCAAAGTCGCAGAAGTTCGCTAAGAAATGCTTCGCATTTAAAATTGCAAAACTTAGCAAAACAGCAACAGCCAGGACTACCTAGGTGCCCATCAGCTCTACTGTTTCTTCAGCATTGCGCATCTCGGTGCAAGCTGCGCTAATTTTCCATTTCCAGAAAAAAAACATGGTTCTGAAAGAGTACGTGGTGTTAGGGTTGTGTTTCAATGAAGCCACAACCACCACAACGAGCTGTTATTGAAACTTCCCTACTAAGGGATTCGGCCAAGCGTGAGGACTTGCCTTGATTTTTCTCGTCCTCTGCGGTACACCGCGTAGCTATGGTGGTTAGAATGCCGTAGCTACGATTGCCGTTTAGGCAAATGCTTTTCGAAGTACACCATTTTGTTAATGAATATGGTATCGATGTTATTCACTTCGCTTTCACAATAAGCGTAAGCTACTGTTCCTGCTGGCAGATACGGAATTTTCAGCCAAGGGACAGGTCAAAGAATGGATGACGACTTTCAGTAGTGCATTGTGGGCGTTAAGCCAGCATTTTGCGCATTTGCTAGTTCGGATCCACAGGGTGTGGTGCATTCTTCAGGTACAGGATACAAGATCCTTCAACGGCCGATCTCGCTTCGGAGGCAACCGACTCCGCGCTCCTGCGGCGCTTTGCTGAAATGTCTACATGTACAAATTTCTTTTTTGTCGTTGTACTGGTACTTTGGGCACAATTTGTTAAGAATATTCAGGGAATATTGTGGGTACCGCATAGAGTTTGAGGCTTGGTTTGTCGCGGGATATCTCGTTGACAACGCCGTTCACGGTGATGGTGAACGCGGCTCGATGAAATTCGTCAAAATGTTTTTCGCAAACCACAGCTTTTGATGTCCGTCTCCTGTCCTCTTTATTCTTCTGTCCCATTCTGCGAGACGGGCTCCATCAGATGTGGCCGTGAGTAATGATATGCGCTGTTTGTTCGAGCGGCAACCAGGTGTGCTGAATGGTACTACAAAGCAAGTCCTCGCCTTATGTCGCTTTGGCTTCGACATTCCCATAGATTCTCCTGATTGTTCCCTTAACGACAGACACACAAACGCGACAGCCACTTACTCACCTTTTGACGACACGAACAACAAACACGCAACCCGGTAATAACACTGAAAACACGAACACAGAAATTCACGCAACTGCTGCAAATCTGCTGTGAGGAGCAGACGACAAGCGTAGTCAGCACCCGCCCGCATGGCAGTGCCCCTGGCGGCCACCGCGGGCATTCATCCCAACCCGCGCCACCCTTCCCCATTGAAAAGAGCGGCGGACGGCACACTACTAGGCACTATAGTCTGTCTGTCTGTCTGTCTGTCTGTCTGTCTGTCTGTCTGTCTGTCTGTCTGTCTGTCTGTCTGTCTGTCTGTCTGTCTGTCTGCTATCTATCTATCTATCTATCTATCTATCTATCTATCTATCTATCTATCTATCTATCTATCTATCTATCTATCTATCTATCTATCTATCTATCTATCTATCTAGCCACCTACGATTTTGTGTCCCCATGGTCGTCTCCCTGACTGTATATACCAAAATCAACATGGGAGGACACTAGGGTGTATCGAACACGATTAGTGAGTGATCGTATGAATAACACGATATGCTTCTCGCGTACGTCATGAAACCCTTTGTCTCGGTCACGTGTGGCACATGCCCGCATACCACGGCTCATGGAATGCGAGTATGCGCCTCAACATTCCAGTCTATATCATCCCAGGAATGGCGAGAATAGACTTCGGAAATTTTAACACGACAGCGTTCGGGAACCCGTGTCGCAGAAAATCATGTGCAGGCGTAGTCGGTCAGTGAAAATCCTTATGGAAGCAAAGGATAAAAATAACAGTTTGAGCTGGACTCTAACCCAGACAGCCTGAGTGACCGTCAAGTATTCTATCACAGAACTACGCCTGTTATCAAAGCTGTTTCGGAAAAACACATGTCGGGTCAACGCCAATTACGGTTCCAGTTTTGACTAACCGACTTAATAACAATGTAATAAACATTACGTGTACACTTTTATCACTCAGCAAGCCAGGTCCATAGCCAGAGGGGAGGAGGGGGACTATCCCCCCCCCTCCGAAGTGTTGGTGAAGGGGGTGTTTTACCGAAAGTAAATCATGAAAATAGGTGTTTTTCTAAAGATCATCGCACAGTTTCGATAAAACTAACTCCTCTGCTGTAGCGTGACTGCCGTCGCTACATACGACCATAGGCTACCCTTTAGGTGCTAATGTAGTCGACGTGCCTGCTAAGCCCTCGATATTCCCACAGGTGCTTAATATATGCAAAGACGTTGATCCCCCTTGCAACGCTTGGCTCCAAGCAAAAAATCACAGCATATCCACGTGGTGAATGACGATGAGTGGGACGAAGCGAACTCGCGCTGCAGCACGGCGATGGCACTGGCACGAGCGTGGTCCTTCTTGATGGAAGATATTGTGACTAGATTGTTTGAGAACCACGATCTGTTGCACACACCGCAACTATGACCGAAACTGTTATCAAGGAAGTCCCGCTGGAAGCGCGCTTCGGCGCCTTCGGGCAGAGCCCGCCTGATGCGTTTTGCAGCCACTTCACGTGCTCGCACAGCCTCGGGCTCTGCCTACCGGTACGCGCGCTTTCTCGCCACTTCACAGTCCTTCACATTTTGAAGATCCGATTCACGCCGCAGCCGTGCAGCTTCGGCCTCGCGGGCTCGAACGGTGGGGTCTTCGCGCCGCAGCCGTGCAGCTTGTCGAGCAGCTTCGGCCTCGCGGGCTCTCACCTCAGGATTCTGTCTGCGAGCGCGCGCTGCCGCCGCCTTCCGTGCCCTCCGTTCGGCAGCCTTGTCTTCCATCTAGCGACTCCGAGCTAAAAGAGAAAGCGTGCCAAGAGGGAGCCTCATGGCGCGTTACTTCTGAAATGTCTTCGGGTGTCGTCGAAAACACGAGACGTAGTAAAGAAGAAAGAACGCCACACAGGCGAACACGCAAACGAGAGTGTCACTCGTCAACGTCGTCGTCTTCTTCTACTGCATATCAGAACGCGCGCAGTAAAGAAGAAAGAATGCCACACAGGCGAACACGCACGAGAGTCTCACTCGTCAACGTCGTCTTCTTCTACTGCATACCAGAGCGCGCGCTTCTCACGAACTAGAGGTGGCTACTACAACGCTACAAACAAACGGAGGATGGACAGAACCACGGCATAAGGAGCTTCGCCCCTAAAAAATTGGTCGCGTATCTGCGTGCTTCGCTGCAAATATCATCGAAAGACGATAGAGGAGCGCTGCGTTAGAGTTACTGTATATGCTACCTTTGGGTAGCAGAGTTGCGCATAGGTCTGGCTAGCAACAATGGCTGTGTCGCGAAGACTCACTCCGTTTTTGCAGGCGACATGCCTGCCGGGTCACCAGTCGACATGTTTGGCGAGTCGAAGACCGGTGATTTACTTTAATGTGAATGACTACTGTCAATCCAGTTTGCTGCAGCGGCGCCATCGAGAAATAGAAAAGTTGGCCCAAGCGTCAGCTTCTCCGCAACGCATGGTTGCTAGCAGCGTTTGAAAGACAGATGCGCAACTCTGCTACCTAAAGGTAGCATATGCAGTAACTCTACGCTGCGTGAGATATGGGCTCTATCTGGCAATACGTCGGGAAACGAGCTTGTGCAGAGGGCACGGAGGAGGAAAGTTCTTTCCTGCCTCCGTGGCAGAGGGCTTTCGTCGGCGCGTCGCATTTTCAGCGCAGCCGTATATTTAGCGCAGTTTAAGAAACTTGGGTCTTTAGAATTACGTATCTATGTATTTTCTATTAAAGGAACACACCACATAATACTTACCTAGTGATGTGGCGTCTCAGATATGCGTAATAATTACTTTTTGATCGACAACGTTCACAAGTATGAACAGCCGTACCAGTTCAAGCTGGGTGGGCGGTAAGCAAGCGGTTCAACTTTGGCCGGGTGGCTGAATCGGGTGACAGACAGACAAACAAAAACGCAGACAGACAGGCAGACAGACCAAAATTTCTGCGTTTAAGTTTCCCAATAAAGACTATCGCCTTTAAAAGAAAAAAAAAATCACAGCATATCCACGGAGTCAATGATGATGAGTGGGCGAAGCTGCGGAGGTTCATCGGTAAACCGTGAATCTTCCGTGAATTCTGCCCAGTACATCATCACCGACGTGAGATCGGGCGCGTTTATACTAAAGGTTCGATGAGTTATGACGACTTGCAGCTCACTTTAATTTTACCTGTACGCTGTGAATTTTCATTGTTTAGAAAACCATTGCTTTAGAAAAATCTGGCGTCTTTCGTTAAGCAGCTGGCGTCTTTTCGTTTTGCTTTAGAAACATCTGGCGTTCTTTCGTTTTGCTTTTACAAAACATCTGGTTGGTTTATTTCATCAATCAACGGCGTTTTGAACAAAATTGTTATTGTTTAATCACGCACAGGAGAAATCTCACCAGGCACTACCTTGGAGGTAAACAATGGCTGCTAATGGGAATGAGAGACAGAAGAAGTCGGCTTTTAGCTAACACTTACACTTCTACTTCTACTAACGTTTCCTACTGGAACATGCCAATGGCTGCTAATGGGGAATGAGAGACAGAAGAATTCGGCTTTTAGTTAACGCGCATGCTGCGAATTTTTCATTGTTCAACAACGCACAGGAAAAATCTCCCACCGGCACCACCTTGGAGGTCAAAGCGTAAGACTTGTTACGGACTACGACTACTACTACTACTACTACGACGACGTCGATTACGAGGGACGAACGGGTGCCGCCTTAAGGAGCTTCGCCCCTAAAACAAAAGAGTCCTGCTTTGGCAGTTACTCGGTGCCTGCGTTGCATGGCATCGATTCCCACATTGCGTGGGATCTGCCGGAATGTTTTATACGTAAATGCTTTTTGTTATTTTCTCTCCGCCTGTCCGCGCTTGTTAGATAATCATAAGGCAAACATCGCCAGCTGCCCAAATCGCCTATTATGAGCAGTTCAAGATTCGTCACGCGTTTATGAATACCACTGTTGATCTTTCCAGCAGTGGTTTGAATTAATATTCAGTAAATTTCTAATAACAAAAAACTTAAGAGAAGCGCATGATGAAGGCTACACAGAAATGGAAATAAGATCTACAGCAGTGCATGGAGAAAATCCACAGCACCAAATATCCAAACGTGTTCTGAATAAAACATTTCTTTTCTTTTTCACAGCTGGCTAAATGATGGCTTTATTCCTACGACGAATAATTCAGTTTGCCGTCGTGTAAGGGCATGTAAACCATCTGTATGCTTCTTTTTGTGCCCATATCTAATTTTGCCGCCATGCTTGCGGTACCATGAATGATAGAACAAGTAAGTTGGGCCCTGCGTTTAAATTTCGTGGAATGACCTCGGCCTGTTTGCTGTTATCAGTTCTTGTCATCTACGAATATTTAACATTGACAGGCTTGTGCACGAATTCGGTGCTTTGGGCACTAAACAAAAGTCACAGTTTCACCGCAAAGGCGAAGCAATGAATGCGATAGCAATAAATTGGAATGTAACGCGAAGAACGGAAAGCAGCTCGAAATTGCCAGCGCGTCGCTCGAGCCCAAAGGACGCACGAAAAGAACGCACACATGACGAGCGCGAACTATCATGCGTCACAGCTCGACACATGAAGCGCACTGCTCAAACATAAAGCAGGACGAACGAAACGAACGGTTACACACAGGACGAGGGCGAAGTAACTGCTACAGTTGTTACTTATTTCTGTTTGAACAGCGCGCTCCTTTCGCAAACGCGGCCGTTGCAGCGAGTGAAGTGACCTTCGTACGCTCTGTGACTTCGGCGCGGACATCGCGAGGAAAGCACAAGATATACAACCCCCCGCTCCACCCTCCCTCCCGGCCGCCCCATTCTTTCCTCGAGATAAGCGCACAAAGGCGACCACGCCCTGTAGGGTGAAGAGCAACGGCGTTCGCAGGAGCGGGGCGACGATCTTTAAAGCGCGCCACGAGCGCATATCGTGCCATCTATGCGTGACTAAGAAAGCATGCTGAAAAAAATGGTGTATATAAAGAGCTCGCCGTTAGCAGGCTGAGAGACGGTACTGTTGGAGGCCTAACCGTCTAACGCCGCGCTCTGCAAAGCGAGAGGTCGCCCGTTCCATTCGCGCGTCGGAAAGATTTTCTGAATTATTTTCTTGTGGCTTTTATATATATATATATATATATATATATATATATATATATATATATATATATATATATATATATAAATATATATATAATATATATATGTATATATATATATATATATATATTTATATATATATAGATACGGTGCGCGGCGACAGCAGAAATCAGCCGAGACTTCATATAATTGCTATCGCAATAAACATAAAGTCAGTGAATAAATTTAAACACGTGTAAATCGAGACATCCGGTTCCTCAGCGTTGAAAATATTGCCACACGCGCTTCTTTTCTATTTCATGTAACCGACCCGTTACACGTGTAACCACTGCCTTGCGTGCGCTGCGCCGGAATGTCGAACATTCACG
>NC_051177.1:99154452-99327594 GCF_013339695.2 Rhipicephalus sanguineus | reverse complement strand
CTCTTGCACTTGCGACGGTCAGACAGTCTGACGCGAGTACATGGTAGCATCAAAGCACCTTTACTTTGTTTTATGGCTGCCCCGCAATGATCAAGGTTAATAGCACTCATTGTCTGGCACAAGTACCTCATGGACAAGCTATCACAAATAAAAGAAAGGTAACATTTTGCGAAGCTTTGTTTTTTTCATTATATAGAGCCGATTGGATGCCACATGGCGTTCAAGTTGCATGCCCATCAGAGGAATTTCGTAGGTGCATCCACAAACAGCCAAGCGGTGACCACCATCACTTTTCAAACAAAAACAGGAATTATCATGAATTTCTCAAGAGATGTTTTTCAGAGGTTCTTCCACTCTGTCGTCATTACAGCCTTTAGACCGCTTCTGGAATTTTCAAGGAAAACAAACTATTCCTCTTTATTTAACTTATGCCGTACGGCACAGTTGCGCGAATAAAAAATGTAACCCTTTCATTAGTTCAAATTTATTTTAACGTGAGCTCGGCAGGTATCCCCATGATATCTGAAGTTAACAAGCTTGCACTGTACCAGCCTTGAGCACAAGAACTCTCCTAAAGTGCTACCGTGTGGGCGACGTCTACGGTGCGATGTGAGGTTGTCGGTAACGATGGGTGGCAATACTCAATGTCATTCTTAATTGCAGTTGCTTAACTGACGGGCAAGATGGGCGAAATGACCCAGCCCTTCTAATAAAGGGCATGTGACTAATGGTGGTGAAAGGCATACAGAAAGGAATACAATCACTACATACATACACCCATGGGGACATCGATAATACAAGTTACAACATTTGGAAACTTGAGCTGAAGTAAATAGAAGTAATTATTCACAGAAATTTGAGTACATACAGTAATACCGCAATAACTCGAACTTGTTTATCTAGAGAAATCAGCTACGTCAAAATTTACCTCTGCACCAAACCATTACCGTGCATTCCATGTATTTATTTTCCTTACCGTGAAGTATTTCAGACAAATTTCGCAATGTAATGGAGAAATAACTGCGCACTTGTGCAATGTGAACATGCTGCCGCAAGAAACTTGGAAATAAGTGCTGTAATTAAGAAGTTACGGGGTTTAGAATGACCCGCTTAGGCTGTTTTCGCGCCCTTTTCTCACCATGGCGAGTGTAGCGTAGGCCTTTGTCGAACAACGCCCACTTCGTCAAGTAACGCGACGTTAGCGACTACGTGAGGAACGCGCAGAGCCAACGACTGAGCAAGACTTCCCACACGTGCGCACGGTTTCATAGCGGGGCTCACAGGAAAATATACAGGAAATATACGCTGTATACAGTAACAGCACACAGTAATTTCAGGCAAAAACTGCATCAAGCAAGCCAAGATGCTGTTTCGCAGTGCAAAGGACCAATCGGCAAGCTCAGTGGTGCGTAATGTTGCCCATGAGCAACTTTTCATCACTGCGCATACGAGAATGATTGGTCAGGCGTAGAAAAGAAGTGCGGGAATTGTTTTTTAAAATAGAATGTCTGCGCAGCATGCAGCGTTGCAATTGCAAAATTGATCGCCATGGTCTTTTGCCCGAATTAGCAAGCGAGGGTGCAAAAAAAAAAAGTCAGAGCCTGTTACTGTTCCTTTAAAAAGTTTAGAAGCTCCTGTTTAGAAGCACCGGTCCGTAGTGGTGAAATTGTAAATTTAACTGAACTTTCCACTGCAATTTAGACAACTTTGCTTGTCTCAAAAATCCATCTTGCTCTTAAATTTTAAAAATTTTTCTACTTCAATGTAACGATGATATACTGTATAAGCACTTGTCCGCAGAAATGATTGATGCTCGAAAGAAATAATAGCTCTCAAAACATTAAATGTGTATGGACAATAGGTACACACTACCAGAGGCTAAAGCTGAAAACTTTGCAACTTCCTCCTGGTACCCATGCCTGAGGATGACGTCACACATGCTTTGGAATCCTTCCGAGATTTCGTCACAAATTTTGTTCTTAAAGAGCAGGTCAAACTCAAGGAGCAACTGAAAAGAAAGACCACAATGTTTACCACAGATGTAAAAAAAGAAAGGAGAGAGAGAGAGAAAAGGATATGAGCGTACTGATTGTTCCGTGGCCAGAAAGGATACTCCAAAAGCACCTGCGGGAGCGTCATGCATTGCAGCCGATCATGGCGCTCTTTTGCCGTGGCGAGAGAGGCGACGCCGAAGCTCAAATCTTCTGCCGTGGAGGCATTTTCCGTCAGCCAGTCATGATGCCACTGGCACGCCTCTGTTGTCTCTCATAAATGATGAGGTCAGCATTGTCCTGCAACATGTGAAACAAAAGGGACAACATGAGTGGTGTACACCAAGCAAAGTCAAACAAAATAGGCTTAGAAATGCGCACCAGTGATACATTTCACCCAGCTCTCAACACAGTACAAAAAAATATTGTTGCGTCGAGGAAAATAGATATTACGCAAACACTACAGACAGCCGGCACAGCTTCTTGGTAACAGTATCTTCACCGGTACCCTCGGCCTCTTGGGTGTGTTCAGGGCCCTCATCAGTCCATTTCATGTAATGCGTTTTGTGCCTTTTTTCTACTATTCTTAAATTTGTTTTGAGAGCAATTTTCCATGACTCCTGCAAATTGCATGAAAACAGAGGTAGAAATGAGAAATTCTCATTAACTTTGGGCATGAATTCCAGTGAGCTCATTAGCTCTGTTCGAAAGAAAAGACTGCAGAAGTCTTTATAAAAAAACCTTACAGGTTTTCTATGTTGTTTTCTGCTGCAGGATCTGTAGACGACAATAATTTCCATTCCACAAACTTTCCTCCACCTTGTGAGTTACACAGAATTGTATCTGCCATACTAGACAGGTACTACGGGGAAAAAGTGGCACCAACCCAAAGTAATCATTAAAAGTAAATTTTTTTTACTTATAAAAATGTAAAACCTGAAGTTTGTGTCCCGCTCAGACACTTCTTTAGGGGCGACGGAGGGCACCAGACAGCAGCAGAGTTTATGCCCTCCAATCACACCTGAAGTAGGGTCCGAGTGGGACCCGAGACGTCGGATTTTACATTTTTGTAAAGTGCAAAAAGTTTTTACTTTTAATGATTACCTTGGTCGGGTGCCACTTTTTCACCGTTAATTCGTCCCAACCAGACAGAACTGTCAAATGTTCACCTTTAAGACAAGTACTGTCACACTCTGAGAAGCACTTTTTCTTAATTCGACAACTCTTTGCCTAATAAAATAGGACAGTAGAGAAATGGAATCTTTGTATTTTGTTAACAGCATGTTTCAATAGTTCAATCCTTCACTTGCTATCGGTTGACAATATTTTTCTGCAACAGCAGCTCTGTTTTGTGCTTTTACTGAATAAACATACTAAACTTAATTTGTACTTTCATTCACGCTGCCTGCTAGCCTGAGTAGCAGTGTTGTTCTTTAATCAGTATGAGCCCAGAAGTAATGGTGCTTGTACACTTACAGAATAAATTGAACCAAAACAGCTCTAGGCTTCACTGTGCAAGCTCCATTTTGGAAAGTTATACAGAGCGCTTATTGATAGGCATCGTAGAAGTTTCTAAATGAATCCACAACTCACCCAAGCTTCAACCCAACAAGCTTCGTTTTCAAGTTCCTTGAGCAAAGTTACACCTTAGAGAGAGAGAAGAGAAGTAAAGGAAAGGTAGGTAACACCATAGTATTACTGAAGTAGGCTTCCTGGTCCCTAAGTTATCACATCAGTGAATTTTTTCTTATAACATGCGCAATTTTCTTACCTCATGCCGCTTCTCAGAGTGTGACAGGCTGGAAGTAGCATGAAAAATATAGCAAAGGTTTTTATTCTCCATGCCAGTACCTTCCTCACGGTGTCCCGCAAGTGTGGGTACTTCTGAATTAACTGCTCCACAGCTGTATTGTAGAGCTCCTTCGAAAGAAACCTACAAGGAGAATGTACAGTGGTCAACTCATGTCCAGAATGACGGAGCATCGCGCTCGGAACTGCACGAGCGACATGTGCAGTCGCAAATGCGGCACATTTGAGCGTGCGATACGACACGCCTCCCTTGCATTTCTGATCATTTGATCATTCCGAATGACAACCGCTTCTGCCGTCGAAAGCGCTCTGAACGGTCAAGCGGGAAAAAAAAGCAAGCAATATGAAAAAAAAAAGACAGCTATTCTTGTAGGATATGACTCCACGAACGAGAACAAGTTCACATAAAATTCACCAATCCGGGCAGTTGCACTCCTCTTTTTCGGTGCTATACATTTGACAGCGCTTCTGACGGCCAAAGCAGTTATCGCAGCCGTGGTGATAAACAAGGTTGGAAACTGAAAGGCAGGCACATTAATGGCGATATGGCCCGTTTCGAAACTGTAGATGTCGCTCTTGCTGTTCCGAGCTCGACGCTCCGTCGTTCTAGGCATGTGTGTACAATATTTTTGTGCTAACGGTGCAGCATGAAAATATAAGCATGAAAACGATAGAGTACACACAGAACTGAATTCAAATTTTTTAATGGAAATTCTAAATGCTCAAAAGGAATGATAGCTGGCCATTATTTCTTCAATTTTGCAATAGCCAAACCTAAACACGAGAGAAGTTGAAGAAAGATGGAGGCTTAAAGTAATCAAATTAATTTGAACAGAGAGCTTTGATGATGGCTCCAGTGACATTCCCCTTTCAAGCTATTTCTACCTATTTTTATCACTATATTGAACTTGCAACTCACCCTATGTCCACTCTAAAGCAGGTAGATATGAAACTGAAAGTCACTTTGAGAAAGGCCACGCAACTTCCATTTCTTACATGCATGAATGCAAGGCAAGCAACACTAAGTTCTAATGCACACATGTGATGACATTGCATTCGGCTGTAAGTTAAATTCAGAATGCAGGATCTCTAAGTTTTTAAACATATCAGCCAGGAATATTTGTGTGAAATTCCTCAAGACAACGCAAGCACAGTCGCAGAGAAAGTATTCATGAATACAGGCTTGTCATGAAATGTTTATGAAAGGAAATAGCAGCATTTTCTATGAGCATTAACTTATCAAAATAATCTACAATCACTTTTAGTGTGCTGTAATCCTGCGTAATGCTTTTTAGTAGCACAGCTAGTTCCTTCCAGCTCACACATGCCTGACTGAAAGCAGTATTGCACGTAAGGGTGCATTTAAAGTGTCTCTCAGCCTTGCAACAATAATCGTCACTTGGCTTGCTTGGTGTCCTTTCTTTCTCGAGAGTTGGGCTCACCACCTGCCTGTAAAGAATTTGAGGTGCATTGGTAGCGGCACACTGTTTGTGACCTAGAAGTGCGGGCATATAATGATAATACAAGGAAAGCATATCACATGCATGGTTATTGCTATGTGACAGAAATCTTGCTATATGCACCTTTATTTCTTAGAGTGCATTGAAGTTATTAAACAAGAAATAATTCAGGCGGCTACGTGGAAACTCAGAAACTGGGCAATTTACAGACTGCACAATTAACCAATGTTAGAGACCAACGTGCAAGCCATTAACTCTAGTCTATGACATGTGATGTTTGAGTTCAAATGCTGTGTACAGTCGTATACCGTCTAGCATTTAAGTAACTGACAACCACTACCTACCAGACTATTTCAAAATAGGCTTGAAAAGCCTGTTCACAATTGCCCTTGTTACGGGTCCCCCAACGGGCTTTTTCTTTGAAGCACCTCCTCGTACGGGCCGATGATGGTAGCTGGAAACCTAGATAGTCAAACTGTTTCCGAAGAGGCACGTGGACCTCCAGCAACTTTGCAGCGGAGGTGGAGCCAGCACTGAAACAGAATAATATTGCCCATTTTCAAGCTCGTGCAGTACTGAAGAATGTTTTTCAGCGTAATAAATGATAAAGAACCTTTTATATGGTGACACAATGGAGGTAACTTGCTCAACGATGTTCTCTACTGTGCTGTAAAATATATGTGTAAAGTTTGAGACCTTACCTGATGCTCTTGTGGTGACTCATCCACATTGGAGCTTGAGTAGCCCTGGACATTACTGGTAGACTGCATGACAAAGAAGCTTTCTTGCAGTAGCTCATTTTGATTTGTTCCCCAACAAGGATTGTAAATCAGAATATCTCTGCCATTTGTAAAGTTGTTGTACGTTCACATCTCAGGAATAATTTAATATCGGGGTTTAACGTCCCAAAACCACGATATGATTATGAGAGACGCCGTAGTGGAGGGCTCCGGAAATTTCGACCACCTGGGTTCTTTAAACTGCACCTAAATCTAAGTACACGGGCCTCATACATTTTCGCCTCCATCGAAAATGCAGCCGCCGCGGCCGGGATTCGATCCCCGCGACCTTCGGGTCAGCAGTCGAGCGCCATAACCACTAGACCACCGTGGCGGGGACATCTCAGGAAGGGCATTTAGAGAACTGGTATAAACAATCACAGCTGTCTTGAATTAAAATAAAACATGCAAGCCATCATCCTTTCTTTTGCTGTGGGGTTAGGGTCTACATCCCTGAATTCAATAGGATGATGTGCCCAAACTGCAGCTGGCAACATTTCCATCAACTCTATTTCTAGCTAAAATTAACACAGCTGAGAAATGTTGAGGCTGGTCGGGCATTTTAGCGCAGCATGGTGCAATTTTAACAACTTTCACAGTTTCGGCTCAGGTCAACGCACATGCCAAGCACATGCCACGCTCATGGTGCGTGGCATGTACACGTTTGTACATGCCGCGCACTATGAGCGTGGCATGTAATCATGCTGTACATGACATGCGTGGTCATGATTTGCATGTTAGGGCTTGTCACTTATGTTCGTTATGCCCTCTTGCCACGCCATATATCAAGTTAATGAAACGACCGCAATAGCACGAAAGACTGTGGCATGTAAATCATGTCGTTCATGACATGAATGTCAAGATTTTTATATGACCTGCCATTTATGTTCGTCATGCAGTCATGCTACGCCACATCAATTTGGTGTACATCCTATAAACGAAACGTCCAGGAGAGCACCAAGTCGTAGGCGGCTAGCTAGCTAGCTAGCTGATAGATAGATAGATAGATAGATAGATTAGATAGATATAGATAGATAGATAGATAGATAGATAGATAGATAGATCGATAGATAGATAGATAGATAGATACGCTCAAAAGTCGCAGAAGTTCGCTAAGAAATGCTTCGCATTTAAACGAAATAAAGCAGGAAGGATATTAAAGCTGGGGTAAAGCACACTTTTAATATATTGAAATCAAAACAGCTTAAAGAAGTCAATGAACGTGCAAATATGGAACTTAAAAATATGAACCATAACAGTGTATCGTGTTGGGTTAAAGCACATGTTGACGCATCAGAGGCAGAAGCTGGGCGATCTGTCCCATGACATATACAGCGAAAATCACCGGCATAGTGAATCACAAAAATCACAGGCATAGTGAATGTTACCGACAATAGTAAACCCTACACACAAAAATCTGTGATCACGACCAGGGGCGGATCCAGCCACTCATTTTAGGGGGGGGCGGTCGCTTGAAGAAAACTGGAGAGGGGGGGGGGGTCGCTTTTGTTTTTAGTGTTACTTTTATTGAATGAACCCCATCACAGCATAAGTACTGTTAATTTGTACTTAAAGTGGTTCCATTCATTTGTCCTAATCAGTTTTCTAATCTTAATAAATTGGAAGAATTACTACAAATTACGGGCTACCACTCTTCAGATGTATGCCCATCTTTCTGCGCTAAGCCTTTGTTAGAAATCGGGTTGCGTGGCCGGTACGAACACGGGTTGGTGTCTTGCCGGGCAGTCATCAGGCTAAGTTGATGGAAGGAAGAAAACTATACAAGTAATTTACATTATCCAGATCACAGGAAACAGGCACGGTGCTCTCCGGTGCACCAGCACCGGATTAAATTAGCAGATTGAGGTCCACTCCATTTTCTCTCTCTCCACGCTAGCACCCCTCCAGGATTACACCTTTGTAGGGTCATAATGATGAGCACACACCTGCACTTCAAAATTCAATGTTCCGTTGAGCGCGCAAGACTTCAGAGGTTGAGGACCGCCATCTCTCACGATCCTTCCGGGGATTAGGAGGCTCGTTGACCTCGCGTTGTCAGCACTTGTACTCGGATTATACGTTTGGACAAAAATCATCCGTATGACACCGAACAGACGACAGAGACGACACGGCA
Source organism: Rhipicephalus sanguineus (assembly GCF_013339695.2). Taxonomy (NCBI): domain Eukaryota; kingdom Metazoa; phylum Arthropoda; class Arachnida; order Ixodida; family Ixodidae; genus Rhipicephalus; species Rhipicephalus sanguineus. The sequence goes on along the minus strand of NC_051177.1, from coordinate 99,319,421 downwards.
GGTGCACGGTGCGCTATTAGTCTTTTATCAAGATACGGAAACACGGTACACAAATAGGGTACGGGATTATGGTAGCGCTCCTCCTCTCTCACGCGTCCGCTCCCAGTTACGCACTAGTGCGTCTCCCGAACGACAGGTGGATCGTTAAAGGGATACTAAAGGCAAATAACAATTTATGTCAGAGTGAAAGCTCAATGTATGACAACCTCTAAAACGGCAATATTATGAACAGCAGTGCCCTATACTTACCGAGAAATTAAGCTAAATGTATCACACGATGAGCGCCACGAGCGGGATATTTTGGAAACGATCCCGATGACGTGAGCAACGGTTCTATAAACGTTGGACGTGAGAGAGTCCGACCACAATTAATCACTCGTAATCAATCTAGCTGCAATAAACAAGAACCTTCCGTGCATCAAGAGACGTAATAAAATGCTGCTTGTTCGTTTCTGTTTATTTATGGAAAAAAGAACCTCTTTCGCGTTGCCATGGGGAACGGCGCGCGTGCTTCAAAGGTTCCGTTTTCGCCGAACTGCGCTTCGCCCGGCGCCCTGCTTCGCTCACGCGGTCGCGTCTCAGCGGTAGTTTCGGTATCGCGTACTCCCGCGTGTGTTTTGCGCGCTCGTGAAAGTCGTTCTGACAGAAAGTTCGACAAAATCACGCATGCATGTGATGTTGCCGGATGCCCGAATGGTGCACGCCGCCGCACAGTAAAGGCGTGCAACGTTGGGCACGGCAACAGTGACGTGAGAAATACCGCTTTCAGGCGGGTGATTTGGACTGCGCTAATGCGATGCGGACCACTAAAACGTGATTTTATGTCAAAATAAGCACTTCCTTGGCACAAAAGTAGCACTGCGAGGTTTCTGGACCGCTACTTCAACAATCAACGTCGACTTAATATTTGCCTTTAGCGTCCCTTTAAGAATGCATGGGCTGACAGGCAATAATGAGGCGTGACACCACACAGTAAATTTCGAAAAAGATTTTGTGGTGTTGGGGTGCCTTTACCGCAATTAGCAGCGGCGAAAGCACAACGAGCGAGAAAGGAAGAGCGGTACCGCAATACCGTTGTTGCTCTCCATCAACCCACTCCAGGTCGTTTTCAGTCGCTGAGAAGCGAGGTCAAACCTTCAAGGCGACAAGGCACGAGTGGCGGCTCTTAGAAGCCTTCTTGATAAAGAAACGAGGAGAGAAATGCGTGAGTGAACCGTCACTGGTTTTAACCGATAAAGAAATAGCGTTTCTGACAGCCGGACCAGGGGAGGCACGCGAGTGCAGGGAAGTGGTTTCGGAGCTGCGCATGTGCCGTTTGGAAATGAAACTATTTATTTTAGAGAGTGCTTCAAAATAAATAAAGCACTGCTCCACTTGCTCATCTCCACGCGTACGTCGCATCGTTTTAATAAGTAAAACGAAGACAGCGGCGACAAAGCAGAACGGCAGCAGCATCACAGACGACGAAAATTAGCGAGTGGCACAGTGCTTACGCATATTTACGTAAGCCTTGCAAATGACTTTCTGTGGAATACCCTAAAAAAAATAGCTGCGCACTTTGTAACCGAAAGAATAAATCGCAATGTGCGTATGAACATTATATCGGGCTGAGCATGAGCAAGAGATGCTGAATATATGAGCGTGCGACATATCGCTTGTACTTCAGAAAATTTATCTCAGTCAATGCGGCATTGCTGCAGTACCTTTGAAACTTCCGAACAGAGAATCGTGGGCAGCGTTTATTTCATGCAAAACAAAACAATTCATGTTCATATTCTTTCACATGTCTTCGAAAACATCTTTATCAAGCACCCAGTATATCTTATTGCACAGAACACGCGAGTGACAATGTACGTAGGGAAATCACACATTATTTCGACAGACTATACATTTGATAAGCCACGTGGGCAGTGACCATCGAAGTACACGCTTTGAATGTACAGTACTCGCGCATTCAAACGAGACATCACATTTTTTATAACGACTGGTATGCGCAATTGCTCGAGATAACAACGTCATGTCGCGACGAATCTGGTCTCTAAAGATTATGTTGACTCTGATCTACGCGTTCGAGACAAAATTACGCCGATATGACCCGAACTGAAGAGGATGAAAACAAAAGTATGTGCGTTACTTAGCCCTAAATTGTCTTGTTTCAATCCGTGAGTACAGTGCGCCCATAAATGTGAATATGTCGTCTAAGGTGACATCTCGCAAAGGAGGATTTCTCTTGTAAGATTGTCGCTTACCTTATGTTTGTTGGGCTGTTTTAATATGCTATGCAATCATTTAAATATAATATTGCAGTCATAAAACAATGAATATAGGACTGCAATCCCAAAAACCTGCAGCTGCCGTGGAAACTCTCCCATGCTTTTCGCCGAAAGAATAAAGAGAGAAAGGAGTGAAAGGTGAGACCACGCGTGAGACTAGAATGCTTTAGCAAGATACGGCAGTGACGGTAATACCTTAATATGCACCTGCAGCCTAATACCTGCAGGTGCATCTTTTCGAGAACCTTTTACCTTTGAGTTCTCAGGGGGACAACTTCGTGCCAAGCGACAAGCTGCACTGGGAATGCCAGAAATAATGGTGACGTGAAGAACACTGTTTTATCCCGTCGACGTCAACAATCCAGAGGTTCCTACAGGCTTCGTTTCGTTGTCATAACCTTCGCTGGTTCAGATATGTCAGCGATGTGTGCAATCCAGCGTCTTGCCTTACGCCGCGAAGAGACTTTGTTAAAGGAGTACTGACACAAAATTTTGAAGGCGAAATAACTTGTGGGATAGATTTGTGTGGACACATACGCATCACCTGTGGAATATCAATGGATAATATCGCTTAGAACATATTTAAAATCTATTTTAAAGTGCGTGTCGCGCCACTGCACGCGAAACTCGCCTTTGGCTTTCGTGTAACCAACCAACCACCACCTGCTCCACGAGTTTATGCTGGCTGTCACGATCCTTGCGAGCGCTCTCTCCTAGCAGACCTTTTCAACGGGAAGAGGGGGCACACTTGCACGGTAGTGCATTTATGTCCTTCCTTTGGCAGTGCATTTTTGGGGGGTCACGCATACTACAACGCCTCAGAGGCAGCACCCAGAAAGCCTTCGTTGAAAAGAGTTGACGACGCGGTACGTATATGCACGCGGTCTTGTGTGCTCACGTAGTCAACTATGTTTTAGGAAGCTGAAATGGCTCCAGCCACAGCTTGAAGAGAGCCCAGCGTTTCGGGATCGATTCGGTCCCTTCCTCAAAGGGTGACTGCGTTGGTCATGGAAGCATAGCCGCGTCTTGTTCTTTCACCACGGCTCCGGCTTTCCCTTTCCCTCACGTTTCGGAGACCGTGAACGTGTACTGGGGGCATTGTTCCTAGCGAGCGGTTCACATTTGCGTGTGCGGAATGTGCCAAGACTCGAGCAAGAGTCTCCTTCGCATATTCCTTTATGTTTCTAGAACAGAAGCGCCGTCAAAGTCGATTTTATGGTCGGGCTTCTCACAATGCTCTGCAAGAGCGCTGCGCTGCGCTTCCACCTTCCTGACGTCGTTCCTGTGTTCGTGTATTCTCTCCGGGAAACACTTGCTCTCGCCTATGTAGCTGGTTGAACACTCCGAACACGACACCTTGGTGACGGTCGGTCTTTCGGCCTCGGTAGCAAGCGGGTGAGCGTCGATTACGGTTTGTGAATTACCGTGACCTCCGCTTTTCCGAAGACCCTGGAGAGCCGTTCACGGATGCCCGGCACATAAGGAATGACGACGCGCTGTTAGCGCTGTGCCGGCTTCTTCGCTTCCATTGTAGCCGGTGGGGTGGCTAGGGAGGGAGGGGGGGGGGGTCGCATAATGTGTATCTCGCTGTCTCTCTGCGGTAGAGTGCCTGCCCTCTCGATACACATCATAACTATTTACATGATAACTATTCTGTGTTCACTCGGCGCTCTCTGAAACCGAAACTGCGACTGGGCGCTATAAAACCATCTACAAAAAATTAACCGTCGCGCGCTCGAGGAAACGAGCTTTCCATCAGAAAAAACAAGATCCAAACTTTTTGTGTCAATGCTCCTTTAAGCTGCCACCCCCTTTTGCTGAGGAAGGGGGTTGAGGAGATGAAATTCTTGGATAGAGAAGAAGAGAAAAGCACAGGGTGTCTATCGTCGAGAAGGACATCTCAACCCTCCTGTTCAGAGGTGGGGGATTAAAGTAGCAGACAGAGGCTCAGCGTCGTTGAAAAAGGGAGTGAAAGAAGTTGGAGGAAAGACGAGGGCACCGTCTCGAGTTCCCAGAACACAAACTGGCAGGCCGGTGCAACTCTTGTGCTTATTAGAAAAACCGGCGGGTGTCCGGCGGCACTGAGAAGTCAGCGCTTGTGTGTGTCGTTTCTTTCTTTGTGGTGCGTCTTTACGTTTGCGCTGTAAATGTACCTCTAGGATTATGAACCAACTAGGCCCAAAAGAAGTTTTACTGAGAATCGAACCCGGTAGCTCCCGCATTGGAAGCGAACGCTCTAGCCATTCGGCTTCCTCTACGCTTTGAGCAGTGGTAGCCGGGGCAACCTGCAAAGGAGGTGGACGCAGGCACTGGACGGAAGGGGGGGGGGGGTCACACAGGCTTTGGGGGGGGGGGGGGCGATCGCCCCTACCGCCCCCCCTCTGGATCCGCCACTGCGCACACATACAAACGCACGCACGAACATATATTCGCAACTTCCAGGTACCGTGGCGCCGCCGAGCGGTGGCCGCCGGAAGCTCTGTTGAGATTATTGAAATGCTGGACCCGCTTGAGTCAGCGAATGTTGCCACTTGTTTTGTCTCTTTTGGGGTTGTTTTGCGACGGTGTGCACGGTCTCGATACGTGACATTTTCGGTTCCTCAATGTGAACGGAAAATAAAAGAAAAAGGCAACTGATTTTACTGCGGCCCTCGGTGCTCACAGCGTACAGCGGGAGGCAAAGCAAAAGCCTCCCCTTCAGATTAGCGCCTCGAAAAGCCGTGAGTGGTTAAGCGGGTTAAACTTCGCAAGCAAATAACCAAGGCCCATGAATGTATGCAGAATCCCATTTTGTGTTTGAGTATATGTCTACTACCTCATATCACCTTTCTCGCGCTTCGTTCCTCCGCTCGACACAGTCGCTGTGCAGACAGTACCAGAACTGATAAGGAATGCGTTCCACCTCTAAAATATAATGAAAAGTCCGCTTTCAAAGCGTCCATTGCACCATTCCACGTATGAAGTGGCTGCGAAGTGCCTCCGTGACCTTCACATCTCCAGCTCTTTTTGTTCTGTATTACTTGCTGATGGCGCTATTTTTTCGTCCCTGTCCCGTACGATGTTACTTATTGCACTTCTCATAAACACCGAAAGCGTAGGAGGATAACAGAAACGTCCCTTCTTAAACGTGACAATTGCGCCTTGCTCTGGTTTCATTCGCTGCTTGTCGGCCCATTGTGGCATTCCGCTGTTTTTTTTTCTCTCTTTTTTACCAAGAAAGCGCAATAAAATCGTATTTCCGATAATCGCACATGCATCAAGTTGTTCTTGTGCTTCGGTCTCGAAAGGCAACACATTTTTTTTTTTCGTTTACTTACATTACTTCGTGCTTTGAAGGGAGCTGAGCTAGCTACGCGGCAGAATGCAATGCAAGCGAAAATGAGATAAAGCATGTCTCCGAGAATGTCTGATATTACTGAGACATCTTTACTGAGTCTCCTACTACCATATCGTGCTAACAGCACAGCGGGGGTTGCAACGCGCGATTAAGCGCCGCAAGCAACGCGACTAGTGTGTTTGCTTTATTTACAATTGTGTGCATATTTATCTTCCTAATGAGGTTCCAATCACGTACCCGACATTCGTTTACTTATTATAATATGTCACGGCAACTCTGCTTTCACTAAAACATAAATCGGAGTGCAGCCGAAGCGCAAAGAACTGAACTCTTCGCCAAACATGTACGTTCCTAAATCGTCTGCAGCGGGCCGATAATCTCAACGACCGCCATGTTGGATGTACAGTCGCGCCACCTATAGGCCGTGAAAGTTGCGAATAAAGTATGGTTGAACCCCCCCCCGAAAAATATTTCTGGCTACGCCCCTGGCCTACGCTCATAAAGAAGTCCAGCTATGCTACCGCTGTTGCCCGCTTTACGATGCGTTCACAATAATATCGCATATTGAAAGGAACAGGGAAATCCCGGCGGCGGAGTTGGCTGCGATACCGGCACGGCTGAGTTTTCGCCGTGCGCTCCACGGCGCGAGCTGTACACAGCATGCAGTTATAATCTTGGCTTGTATCACAGGTCTCGTTCATGGTAGACGCTTGACAGTCGTCATCGCATTCTGTGAGAGGTCGGTTTAGGTCTTCCTATATAGTAAAGCGATATCTGTTGAGCCCGGAAAGGACGTTGTATCCAACCTGTCGCCGCTGGAGGCGATCGGCCCGGCAAGGGGATCCAGCTCGCGTTATATGAACTTTTGCTGTCGCTGATCGGTCCATCGTTCGCGCAGCAAGGTTGTTATGACGCAATAGGGCACTGCTAAACCACGATGCATCATGCACAGGGAGTTCACAAACACGTTGAACAAGAAAGTGCGCGGTAGTTGCCTCTCTGTCCGACTTCGTTGACTGTCGCACACATTCCTGTCGGAGCTTGAAATCCTTTGAGAACACGCAAAATCCGAGTCATTTTGCTTCAGGCTCTTGTTGTAGCATTCCAGTACACAGCACGTCAACCCAACTATCGTAATTCCTCCAAATAAGGCCGCTAAAGCTCGTTAATGCAGCTCGCCAATGCACCAGCTGTAGGCAGCTGAACGTACCGAGTACTACAAGTACCGGCATGCACTGCGGCAGCGGTGGCGTAGTGAAACTCGCGGTGAGATCGGTCTATTCGCGCGCTGCGTAGAAAAGTAAGGGACTTGCTGAGTGGGCTTGAAACAGGCTTTGGTATTTTTTGTATCGTTTTTTTTTTTGGGGGGGGGGGGGGAGTCTGTGCTGCCTCTTTTCCTCCCGAGCGTGTTCCCCGCGACAATGAAGTGGAATGCGAGGCTAATGCAGGTGTGTGACCCAAACACAAAGCAGCATTTTTTTCGGCGTCGGCATCGCGACAGCGTTTTGGCTACCAGTACTTCATATAAGCAGGGTGCCGAGAGGTCCTTGGTGTTCAGGAAACAGCCCCTTGTCCCTAGCTAATCGTCCTATTGAGCGCTCACAAAATTTTACTGCGGTTGCAAGGGGGTCAGTGGCAGCTTCTGCAGCAGAGACTTGCCAAGAGGCTCATGTGCTTTCGCTCAGTTCTGTCGGTCAGGAATACGCGGATGCGCGACATCGTGGCTGTTTAGAAACGTCATAGGCAAGCAGGCAAATCTAGATTTTGGGATGTAATAGCGAGATCGGCTGCTGCGAACTGCTTCTTCAAGGCGCCAAATACACATGCGTAGATCAGAACAAGCTTTGTTCATTGGAAAGAAAACATTATTTGATGTTGAGCGGCCACTGTCAAGTGTATGACTCTACATATGCCTTTCACAACGTGGCAACTCGGGGAGATGCTGCTGGGTCATTCCTCGCCAAGTGACTCGTTCTTCATGCTCGACCACCTTAGATGTAATTTTTAAAGTTTTATACTTCATTTTGTATCCTTGATAAACATTATCCACACAGAGTTTAAATAATTTGTTTTCTTCAATTCTAAAACAAGGAGCCGGTGTATAAATGAACGCCCAAGGGAACACCAGCTGTCGATAAAGAACGGACCACCACGAAAAGAAGAGACATTTGCGTCAGTGATACTTCCACAAGATTGTATGATAATAAAAACTGGTTCCTCGCATGCGCGTAGATGAATAGGTGGTTTGTGTCGTATAAATATGCGTTTTATTTTCAATAAAATCCAGCCGCGAGTCTGCGCCCGTCCTCGTTCACTTACTTGTCCGTCTTTCCTTCGCCCAGCAACATGCTTATTGATGCCATCTCTCGTGCGTGTTCAACGCGACAGTGTTGTGGTATGCGTGGCTAATGCAGGCGTGTTGCCCAAACACAATGCAGTGTTTCTACGCCGTCTCGACAGCACTTCGGCTACCAGCTCAAGCAGTTGTCAAGAGATCCTCGGTGCTCAGAGGTTGTTCCTAAAGTCCCTAGATTTTTCCCTAAGAGAACAGAGAAAAATCTATGGACTTTAGTTGTTCCCTATCCGTAGTTAATCGTCCTGTTTGGCACCCGCAGGGACCTGATGTGGTGGCAAAACTAACAACGGCGGCACCTGCAGGAAAGACTAGAGTGATTTTGCTGCCTTGAGCAAGCAAATGGATAAAAAAAGCGCGATCGGCTACCGCGAACTGGTCCTTCCAGGCGCCAAACAATATCCTTGCTTGTATGTAGCGAGCTTTTTTCCGTTTGCCATCGTAAATTTCCAAACGTTAGCCTAAAGCGTGCTGTATGTAATATATAAATCTGGGAATCTGGGAGAAGCGCACAATATAACAAATATTATAAAACAGCAGAAGCGCACACATCTTTTATTTTGAATTTCCTTACGACGGTAATGTTCTCAAAGTAGCCGTTCCATCTAATCACCTAAGTTGTCTAGATGGCACGGAAGCAGATCAAAGTGTTCCCGAGAGAAAACAACGCAAGCCGTGCCCGAAAAAAAAAATTTTTTTACGATAGTTGCTTTTTACGGCATAGTCAGTTGTGAATCGCGATAAGAGGGTTCTGAGTAAAAATACTAAATCTAGTACTTTGTAAATACCAATTAATTACATCTCATTCAGGAAGTTGTAGGGGCACGGGAATTAATCTGATGTCACCGTTTCTTGCTCCGCGCGTTCGAGCAAGAGTTCACCCTGCGTCTCAACCAGTTTGTTCACAAAGATGGTGGCTACGGTGACGTCAATGCAAGCTATGAATTCCATAGACTCTGACAATAAGCGGCAGAGAACTGTGAAGAGAGGTCACTACCCATTGTTTGGGTTACTGCGGGAGCGGTGTGGCGATGCGGAGAAGTTGGAGGGAATGGCTTACACCGCAACGGTACGGGGATAACAAAGCGGCAAAACCCCTCAATTGCATTTGCTACCGCTATGCTGGCGGAAAAGATAGGAGCGTTCACCCTTTTTTGAGGCATTCCCGGGCAAGTTTCAAACAGCACAACTTTTCACGCGCGGAATGAACTTTTCGCACGCTTTCATGACCTGTTGAGATTTACACTCCTAGAGTGTACTCTAACTTACCTCCTTTTTGTGGTGTGTAAGTGCTGCCATCTATGGACACAACAAGTTCAAATCCGAGTTGCTTTGGAGCTGGTGAGCCTAAAATCCCTAGAAAGAACAGGGAAAAATCTAGGGACTTTAGGTGATCCCACTTAAACGACATGTCTTCGGCGGCAACATGTTACGTGACCAGCGTTACGTGATTTTACGTCACGTAACTAGTGTTCCGTGACTTCGGCGGAAACATGTCACCTGACTGGTATTACGTGATTTTGGCGGGAACATGTCGCGTGACTAGTGTTACGTGATCTTGCGTCACGTGGCCAGTGCTACGTGATTTTATGCCACGTGAATAGTGTTACGTGACTGTGACGGTAACATGTCACGTGGCTAGTGTTACGTGACTTCGGCGGAAATATGTCACGTGACTAGAGGCGATTATGGCGGGAGCTTGTCACGTGACTAACGTTAGGTGATTTTACGTCACATGGCTACTGTTAAGTGTTTCACGTCACATGACTGGTGTTACGTGATTTTACGTCACGTGTCTAGTGTTACGTCATTTTGGCTGGAACATGTCACGTAACAATAAAACATCAGTTATTGCTTTCGACATCGGACAAATCGGCGCACGTGTTGTGGGAGCGAAGCAGAAGTTTAAGAACAAGATGAAGAAGAGGACGAAGAGAGTGCGTGCCGCTTCGTGATGATGATAATTTCTGTAAGCGCAAACGGGGATTTTTCGAGTTAAAAACAGCTTCGATGTTGAAGCGCATCGCGGTTGACGTACCCAAACAGCGAAAGCTTCAAAGAACTCGCGCGGCTATATTAATATGGGTGCATAAATTGAAAACACCATTGCTGCAATACTGATTGTTTGGTAGACCGTCACAAAGCGGGAAACCCGTTCACCTTGCAAGTTCAAGTTAGTTTAGTGCAAAAAAACGCAGACATAAGGACACTGTTATTAAGTGCAATGCATTTATAAGACCGAAGGCGAACGGCTTCCACATGTGGTCACGCAGTTCAAAGCTACTCCGCTAGGCCGAGAGGGGCAGCACCATCCCATCATCGGACGACAATTTTTTGAGGGTTTCGCCGCTAGAGGCTCTCCCCCGCAGCAGCCAATAGGAAGGCGCCGGCTGGCTGCGGGTCTTTCCCGCCATGCACGTCGCTGAGGAGGCGCGTCGAGAACGAGAGCGTGCGCTCGCCCGAGAACGGCAGTGCGGACGAAGAGCGGATCCCGCCGTCAGGGCTGAGCGAGCAAATATAAGCACAAGGGAAACGAGTGGAGCTGCCCACAGTTTTTTTGCTAGAAGTCCCGTCTCAGTTGTTAAATACTTACGCATCTGTCCTGAGGTAGTGAAATGATGTGAGAGCAACATGGAGATTCTGAGCTCTCGTTCGATATTTCCTGCGATGTGCATGCTTTTCTATAGACAAAAAAATCTTGGCTGTAAGAGGTTAAGCAAGCTGTATAAAACGTTAGTGGGGATAGGTAAAAATTAAGCTAACCACTAGAGAGAGATTAAGCTGAAACGCAATAAGATACTAAGATCGGCCATGAGCGTTGTGTTTTTCGCATTTTAGTTTCCATGCCGATACTGCCGAGCTGCACAGTGTAGCGAGGTTAGGACATCCTAAGTTCCTAACAACGCCCGTAGCGTTTGTGGCGAAAACTCTCTAAGGCTTGGTAATAGTGAAAAGAACTGGAGACGGGAAACCTAGCAGAATTCTTATGTAAAGTTGATGCGCAAGGAGTGCTGAGCGCTTCTTTACATGTGCAGACATTTGCTGCATGCAACGTAGCATTCATTCTAAAAAAGACACGGCGTGCAAACACGGACACAAGAAAGAAGTCAGGTCCGTGTTTGCACGCCCTGTCTTTTTAGAATGAACACTTACCAACTAGCTCAGCTCTCTGTTATTCTATGCAACGTAGTTTTTCACCACACAGCCGCCTTGCAGACTGCCCATGCCAAAGTTGTGCTCACGTTAGTGTTCACCTCGTATAATCAGTAAAGTCTATACGACTCTTTCCCTTTACTTAATAACGATTTGATCCTTCCTCTTGCTGTCAGCTTTTATTACTCGCATTTGAATTGCCTCAGCTGCTTCGACTACACGTTGTCAAGGAAAGGACGCATCCAACATTCAACATATTCAACAGTTCTAGTAACGCGTAGCGATTTTACATTTCCTTGTATTATCAGTGGGGCCTTCTCCCCAGAAAACACTCACCGACAAACAAACTGCACACCTTACTGTTGGTGCAGTAAGGCTGGCTCCATGTAAATACGTGAAGGAACTTCAGCGGAAACACTGGTGAAAGGCCATCAGTACTCGCATGCGCTTGCTCGCCTATGCAGCGAGTGGGCCGGGAACTGTGCCTAGGCAAAACACTCGCGCGCAATGCGCGTACGCACATCTTCAATCACGCTAGTAGCACCACTGAAAACACTTTCGACGCGTCGTCATTAGCATCACAAAAGCTGGCCTTTGGTCTGATCGACTATGTTGCTTTCCGCATCTGTTTTCATCTGTTTTCGAACGTGGTTGCAAGTCGTAGCTTCTTCTTGCTTTCGCTCATTTGTTTTTCATCTCGCCTTTATCTTGCCGTTCCCACGTGGTCCTCGCCTTTACGAACTTTGCTTGAATAGATTAGCGCTTCGTCCCACGCTTTTCCCTTCTTTCAGATACGAAATACCGCGGCTGTATAAAGGAGTTTCTTCGCTGGGTACATCATTACCATAACTTATACTCGCAACCTCCAGAACTTCGCAATTGTTGCGCGGCCTGCTGCAGCGTAATGCCGCGAAGTGGATAGAATCGAGGGCAGTGGGGAAATGGAAGCTCAAAAGAAACCCAGATAATGCGCGCGGCACTTTCTCTTTGTGTCCAAGTAAGACTCTACGACTTTTGTACGGCATTAATCTCCCGAGTTTCGTGTTGCTTTTCCAGAAGGTAAGAATGTGTGGGCAGAGCAAAACGTCTTTAGAACATGAGAAATCACGCGTACTGAACGACAACATAGAATGTATATTTGATTAGATGAGCCTCACAATGGGGAAGGGGGAGAGGAACCCAAGGTCCCGTAATTTTAAAAGCACGTAAAGTTCCGGGAGAATTGGATAAGATATTACAGCCCATACCACGATTCATGTGTCCCAGTGAAATCCGAGAAATGTACTTACATTATCGGAAATATTTTCAGCACTCAGTAGTATCGACATCACAGCAACGGTGAGTCTAAAACATTTGCACTCTCTACAAAAGAAACAATGCAAATTGTATTCTCGCTATTATATGTCCACATCAAATTATCGCTGTTATTGAGAAAAACTCAAGCGGGCAAATGGATGGAAATAAATGTCGTCAGAGTGGTTGCGAACCGTTAAAGTAAGGCAGCTCTGTTTCCGGAAATCCTACGGAGACCACGCGCTCCCACAAATATAAACACCACGTAGAGGCACTCGGGAATCTATACTGCGTCGAATTCTTTCTTTGTCGAGCATTTCTATTGATTGATATTTCTTCCCTTCGTACATTTTACAACACAGTTCTCTTAAGAGAAGTAAACGTTAGCAGAGCAGATAGGCCGATGCTTTTACAGAAATTGAATGTCCCCGACTGATGTAAAATGATGCGCTCAAATTCTCTCTCACTTTTTTTTTTCCCTCTAGAAAGAACGGCAACTTTACAATCTATCAATCTCCCACCCATGGCCCCTACTCCGATCATACGAGGGCTCTTCCGCAATGAGGCATGGAGCGCCATTTGAGCCCTTATCTTCCTACAAATATCGTTACCATTGGGGCCTTGAATACAAAAAGCAGGAACATATTTCTGTATATGTCATTCTTGTATCATTAATAACGACGCGATCAATAGACTCAGCATTGTCTCAACTATGCAATATTTCAGACGTTCCTTCCCGCGATTTCTGTCACTATATCAACGCTACTTCGAAAGTATAAAACGGAAATGTCTCATAGATATTTAACTTCTCTGCCGCCAGGTCTTGGAAGAAAATGGCGTTTAGCCACAGGGTTGGAACGCCGAACACGACATCACACTTCGAGTTTGTTTACACTAAACGCGTTTATTTAAACTGTGTCTCGGAATATGAGAGCGTAGCTTTTTGGAGTCTTTTTTGCTACTTATTTAGAATGTATGACAAGCTTAGATACTCAACGAGCTCACTGTCGCTAAACAGTAACTAGAACAAACGAAAACAAAGAGGAACACTAAATCGGAAAATTGTGGTCAGTCGTGTTCTCTGATAATCGCTTTGCGCCATGGCGACGAAGCGCGCGCGCGCGCGCACACGCGCACACACACACACACACACACACACACACACACACACACACACACACACACACACACACACACACACACACGCACGCACACACACACACACACACACACACACACACACACACACACACACACACACACACACACACACACACACACACACACACACACACGCACGCACGCACGCACGCACGCACGCACGCACGCACAGACACACACACACACACACAGAGAAAAAAAGGTGCGAGGAACTTGGGACAAGTGCTGAAGCATACAACCAAAGACAGAACGATATGAAGCGAACGAAACAGGATCCGCTTTATGATACCGCAGAATAGTTTCATCCAAGAAAGTGCACATTAGTAACTTGAGCATGGGCTTTCACTCAAGCAGTAAGCTTGTAAACACGAAGACCAGAAAAGTTCAACAGAAATATCCTACCACAAAAAAAAAAAAGAGGAGTAAGGCGAATCTTGAAGGTCGAAGAATAAACGACCTCCTCGCGTGGCTGGCACGGCGTACTAGGGCCAGATAACGCGGTTCAAATTTCTGCGAAGCTGAGTGTAGCTAGAAGTCATTTGTTACGCACTTCATACTACGCAACTCTGCATGCATGCTCTTTCCATTTTTGTTTCTTGCATTTCTTTTTTTGTATCTGTTTCTTTCTATTTCTTTCTATCTCACTCTACCTATTTGTTTCTCCTTCTCGCTCTTTTTGTACTTTTCTCTTTCTTTCCTTTCTTTTCTTTCTCTCTCTCTCTCTCTCTGTTTCTTTTTATGCCTTTCTTTGTTTCTCTCTATTTCTCTCTCTGTTTCGGTTTGTTTTATTTATCTTTTTATGTCTTTATGTCCTTTATTTCTCTCTATTTTCTTTTCATCCTTGTTTATGTTGTTTTCTTTCTCTCTCTCTCTCTCTTTCATTCTTTTTCTCTAGCCTCTATCTCTGTCGTTCTCTCTCTCTTTCTCACGTCTTCGTTTTCGTTTGACACTTGCTGTACACGGTAGTGGGGCTTGCCCAGTTCCTGCGGCGCGTACCCACCTGAGGAGTTTTGCACGACGGAGCACGAGTTATCGATAGCTTAAACGGCTTCACTGTAAAGAGAATGAAGAGCGCTGGTGCCGGTTCATGATGACGATAGTTTTTTTACGATGGACCGCAAGTTACCGACAGCTTAAGGAGATCCGTTCTTAAAAATACACATAAGTAAATTGAGAGAGAGAAAGATAGCGAGAAAGAAACGGTCGGTCTCAACCTTGACCGGTCACCGTAGGCAAGATAAGTGCTATGAAGAAAGAAAATCACCGAAGAAAATCACCGGTGTCTGTAACGAGCCCTCTTATAGAAATGTGCTTTTTTTCTTTCTTTTTTTTTGTTGTCAGGACTTCCAACATCTCTTGCTTATATTTGAAAATAAGCTAATGATTCGACCTGCTTTGTGAAAGGTGGTAATTTACGGAATGTATATTGCTGGGAGGCTATCTCCGCATTTCGTTGCAATATGCGGGGTCGTTTCCTGCCTTTTCTTGTAGCAGACGCCGTGCATCGTGCTATATGGAATACTTCCTCTGGCATGTTTTTGTCTCGGCAGCGAGCTCGCGCTTCAAGAATTGCAGTGTAGCGCCCTTTCTGTAATCATGTATTTTTTCCCCGTTGATTTCTTTACAGCTATTTTTAAGAAATTCCATGGTCCAATCTGTTGCCAGCCTTGGTATGGACTTTTACCATGTACGTTTATTGTGGTTTGTACTGACTCGTGCTTGTCTACATACACTTTCAATTATCCTGTAATTATCTACCAAGGCCCTTGACATTTTTCACGATTTCGTGTGCGCACTATGTAGAAACGAATATCTGTGGGCTCAGGCCACTCATTTCTTTTCATGTAGATTCCTAAATTTTTTTTTCAAAACGAGTTTATTTCGGCACCTCGGACTTTAAAGAGGCCGAACCAGTGTAACCCTTGATTGCAATATTTGTGGTTTTACCAGATGGCTCACCAAACCTAGGTAACTGAAAATCCCGGCAAGATTTCTCGTTTTAAGCGCAGAAGTGCATATGCGTTGATCCAATTCATATAGCTCTCACAGCATCGTGATGAATGTAACCACAATGTGATCGATGTCCTATAAATGCAACATTCGATTCTCCCGGGGTCATAAGATTATCTCAGTTAATGTTCGAGTTGGTCTTTACTTCTTAAACAAGATTTTCGAATCATAATTGTTCTCCGCAAGTGTGCGACCTTTTTGTCGTCTCAATATTAGGGATTATAATTCTCGATTACTCTGGGCTACAGCAAAGGCTTGAATGTGTCGCTTCTTTTTATAATAATAATAATAATAATAATAATAATAATAATAATAATAATAATAATAATAATAATAATAATAATAATAATAATAATAATAATAATAATAATAATAACTTCTTCATTTTCATCAACGATGGACCAGACTGCGGGTAAAAATTGCTTGAAACAAGCAACTTGACAGAGGCCCGCAGCCACCTCTACAATGCAGGCAGCGATAGCACACGTTCACAAAAAGAAAACAAAATCATATAGAACACGTATTCTGAATACAAATATATCCCAAAAATTTATACAATTTCGTGCAAAAAACAGCCACCCCAGTAAGAAAGAATGAGGAAAGCAATATTTTACTCTTATTTACTATGTGAGCATGGATTGATGAAACGTTCGCGCAGTGTTCGTGCAGAAGTTACCCGCAATTCAATGCGTAATTTATGAAATTTAAAAGGTTTTGGTAGGGTGTATGTTATTCTCTGCATAGAATAATTTTCCCGCGCAGTGACCACCTTCCACTGTTCTATGTAACGAGTGCTATATGAATGTTTTTAGCAAGATTAGACAATTCACGGAAAAACTAAGTTTTCTTTTATCTCTCGTTTAAACGCTAGAACTTACTTACAATTGTAAAGGTTCCTATAATTGTAAATGTTCTTATAATTGTAAAGGTTCCGCACCTGTTCACAACTTTTGAAGTTACCTTGCATTTCTCGCTAATAGTCACCAATAGCCACATGGGCTATTGGTCCGAATATTATGCACACATTTTTTGTATACACGTCTTAATAAACTCATTTTGATTTGATTTGATTTGATTAATACGTCCTTCGCGTAGACACTACATCACTCAAGTTAACGTTCCTCAAGCACTTGTATACAGCATGCACTTCTTTCCGGCATCTGAGACAATAAGCTGTAGTTTTCCGAGTTGCGCCATCACAACCCTATTTAACGTCACTTGTGACTACCTTTCCCGACGTGAAATCTTCTGTGCACGCTAAACCTTCCGTCTTCTTGTTTTTTTTTTTTCAATGCGGCATGAACACGCGAGCGCATACTTTGCGCCATTACACAAGACGACACCGACAGTGGAATCCCGATAACTCTTTGCTCAACGTCACACACACACGTTAGAGAAACCTCTTCGGCAGTTTACAGGGAAAAAGAGATGTCGCAACCACGACAATCTGCGCGGCGCACACGACGGGAACGGCCCAGTGGCTCGTAAATCAGCGTCGTTCTTCCCGGGAAACTGAACGAACGACGTGGTTTAAACACGAACGAAGTGCTGCGTGTGCTCACCCATTACAACACACTCGTTCTGAACTTTTTCAAATGCTTCGACGTTATACGAGTGGTCTGTCGCTTTATCCCAGAGTGGTCGTTAGAAGCAGCCTTAACGTGTGTAACATCGGTGTGGTCCTGTCGTGCGGAAGCTTTTCGTAAGGGCTGCAATGAAATTCGAGAAGCGCCCTATTCTTTCTGTTATATTCTCAAATTGAACTCGGTGTCTGCATTTCGACATTTACCCTTCGGAAGTCTCATGTTCAGAAAGTTTTGGAGTGTCGGAAATGACATTGATTACCGTAATAAACGGCATTTTGAAGACTGCTAAACATTTGAGAACCTCTCAATATGCAGTGAGTGCTGTTGAGCGTCAGCGTGGCATCACGTGTTATGCCTTTTTCCCCCTTTTTGGAAGATATCTCATATTGCAGTGCAGGGTTCTTTCACTCGGTCATGATGCGGCGTTGTTTGAAGATGTCAGAGAGAGAAGGAACATGAAAGAGAGGAAAAGCGGAGATTTTAACCAGTCTAGAAAAACTGGTATGCTACCCTACGCGGGGGAAATGGATTGGGGAGTATGAAAGTTAGAGGTGGAGTGAAAGAGTGAGAGAAAAAGAGGGAGAGCACATACACACAAAGTCGCGAAGGCGTTGCTGAAATCCTTGAAGACAACAGACTTGCACCGGTGGTTATAGACCAATAGCTTTATTGCGACTGTGAGGAATGTGACTTTGAAGATATGAAGTATCTGAAATGGCGATTTTCCAGGCACGTTTTGAAATAAGGTTCTTATATAAAATGGTGCTAAGGCTACGATCCCGTCGTTCTTCTGCCGCGTTGAGACGTGTTTACGTCAATGTTGCGATGCATTTAGCCGCGTGAAATAATCTACAAAATCTTGAATTATGCAAGTGCTATAAATAACATGTAATAGAAGTCACTTCCATTCATTACAATCCTCGTCCTCTTTAATAAGACGCTTGCCAGCCGTCTGGAAAGCTGGCCAAAAGTTATATTCCGTCCAGTCCCACTGGACCATCTTTTGCACCACTCAATGAGTTATGGCCTGTCAACAGGAATTCATTAAATGCTAGAGAGTGCGTTTCGCTGAACAACCTCCGTGCATTGGATGTTCCGAGCGTCAGACCTGTTCCGAGCGTCCGAACTCGCAAAACGCACACCCCGTGTCGCTCGGTCCAGGCAGGGCCGTGTCCGATGTCGATTCCAGGCGCGCTGCTGTGTTCCTCCCACTTCGAGGTCAGATGCGAAACTGCTCGACCGCCGGGCAGCAGCCCCTTGCATGGCAGCGAGAGGGCGAATACGGTTCCGGTCCACAAAGTTTGCCTTACCGAACTTTGAAGCCGTGTAGTGCGCGGCTTGACTCTTAATGAGGGCCATACTGAGTTGGAATTTTGACGGGCAACTAGAATAGGGTTTTAGAGCAACAAAATAAAAATAAAAAGAAAACTGGACAGCGGAAATATGCATAGGCGAAGTTCTTAAGCTCCATGCCAATCGTTTTTATAACAAGTGCTCTTTTCGAGCTCCAAGACTCGGGAGCACGGCGGATCAAGCGACAACGGTTTCATTTCTAATAGAAGGCGAATGGCACTGTGCCCTAAATTATGAAATACTGTGCGTGGATCATTATAGGAAAAATAAGAAATAACAAAGTCTATAAAACAAACATTCTTTAAAGACTCACCTCGGTTCAAAGATCACTTTGTTTGAAAACAAGCGCATGTGATTTGAAGAGAAATGTTAGTAGCAGAATTACAGCGCAGCTAAAGTATGGCGCAACGCGAAGCGGGATTTTCGCATGGTAGCTGAAGTTTGTTTTCGGTGTACATTATTGCAAAGATGGGTAGATGCTATCCCTCATGTTGAATTAAGAATATTTTGCTGTTTAAAATCAGTGCAGATACTCATTCTTCTATACAGAATAGTGTTTTATGGCCTTTTCGTTAGTGAACGTTAATCTTACATTGACTATACCTAATAAGCACTAACAGATAATAATGCCAAGGAAAACATAGGGGATGTTATTAGTAGAAATGTAATGTAAATGTGAAGAAAGAAACGAGGACGAACAGATAACTTGCCGCGGGCAGGGACCGAACCTGCGACCTTCGAATAACGCGTCCGATGCTCTCTGGCATTATTGTCTGTTAGTGCTTAATAATATTGTGTATAACAAAGAAAAACGAGCCCTTAAAATTTCCACTTCTTTTCTTCATTGACTATAACTAATCATTCCTTTTGTCCCTTACCCAGATTGCTACAAACTGCAATTTTATGTTAAATTTACTTACAGTGTATGTTACCGTGACAAAGAATTACTGTCTTCTAATTTCATTGTTGCGAAAGTTCGTCAGCATTATGAGACGAGTTGACCAGTGAACAGAAAACACGTCGCTCTTGTGAGCTAACTGCGAGAGCTTCAGAAAAAAAGTCACAGTTTCGCCACAACGGCGAAGCAATGAATGCGATAGCAATAAATTGGAATGTAACGCGAAGAACGGAAAGCAGCTCGAAATTGCCAGCGCGTCGCTCGAGCCCAAAGTACGCACGAAAAGAACGCACACAGGACGAGCGCGAACTATCATGCGTCACAGCTCGACACTGGAAGCGCACTGCTCAAACATAAAGCAGGACGCACGAAACGAACGAACAGGTACACACAGGACGAGCGCGAACGAACTGTACCAGTCGTTACTTATTTCCGTTTGAACAGCGCGCCTCTTTCGCAAACGCGGCCGCTGCAGCGTCGAAGCGACCTTCGTACGCTCTGTCACTTCAGCGCAGACATCGCCGGGAGAGCACAAGACATACAACCCCCCGCTCCCCCGCCAGCCGCCCCCTTCTTTCCTCAAGATAAGCGCACGAAGGCGACCACGTTCGCAGGAACGGGGTCACGATCTTTAAAGCGCGCCACGCGCGGACATCGCGCCATCTACGTGGTAACTCAGAAAGGATACTGATGTAAGAGATGTATATAAACAAGACGAGCGCGAACTAATTGTGACAGTTGTTACTTATTTCTGTTTGAACAGCGCGCTCCTTTCGCAAATGCGGCCGCTGCAGCGAGCGAAGCGAAGCACCCCACCGGCCGCCCCTTCTTTCCTTGAGATAAGCGCACGAAAGCGACGACGCCCTGTAGAGCGAACAGCAACGGCGTTCGCAGGGGCGGGGCGACGATCTCTAAAGCGCGCGCGCACGTCGCGCCCTCTATGTGGCCACTAAGAAAGCATCCTGAATTACATGGTGTATATAAATAGCTCGCCGTTAGCATGCTGAAAGACTGTGCTGTCGTGGCCTAACGTCTAACGCGGCGGGCTGCAAAGCGAGAGGTCGCCCGTTCGATTCCGCGCGTCGGGCAGAATTTCTGAATTATTTTTCTTTGTGGCTTTTCTATATATATATATACACATATACATATACGGTGAATGACGGCGGCCACCGACGGCAAAAATCAGCCGAGACTGTCCATATAATTGCTATCGCAATAAAAAAAAATTTGGCGAAGCTTGCGTTAAGCCGCGCTTGGCTTGAAACAGCGAAATTGGACGATTCATAAGACTAACCTGGCTAGGTTTAAGTTGTTTCCAGGCCTTAGCTAGGTGATTGAGGTTCTAGGTTCCTTCTAGGTTGTTGCTAGGCTTTAGCTAGGTGATGCTAGGTGGTTTCTACATTGATTCTCAGCGCAGAGAGGTTCGACTTAGACCACACACAGTCACAGACACGACACGGTTGCCCCAAATCCAAAGACAGAAACTCGCGCTGAAACCAAGCGTTCGCCAGTCTCGTAGATTTATGGGCACGTCGTCGTCGGCGTAGGCCTTCCATCGCTTCGGGGTCTTCCAGCCACCGTTGCCTTTCTCGTTCCCTAGCATTCACTCGTTGAACGTACTCGGGGTCTTAGGCTCGCCGCCGTCGCTTCGCAGCAAATTGTTGTTGGGCTAACTGTTGCCTTCTTCATTTTAGTGGACCAGTGGTGAGTAGTGGGATTTACCCAATTACTGTGACACAGACCCGTTTATGATGAAGATAGTTTTCTGGATCGACTCACAAGGAACGATTTGCTAAAGAACTTCGCCGTTAAAAAAAGTTTCGCAAGCAGCGGAATGACGCAACAACAGAAGAGATAACCAAAAGCGTAACTGCAATTTCAGTCTGATTCCGCTTAACTTTTCGCGCACTTTCATAATCGCTCTGTCAATATTTGGCCGTTATAACGATCAATCGGAACCGATAAAGATTAGAAGATGTGACGAATATCGCAGCGGGAAAAACGCGACAATGGGCGTTTTGTTTTCCATCATGACAAGAAGGGAGTAACAGGCGCGAACCACTTCTTTAAGATCTAGTTGCCGGCAAAAATACAGCCAATCCAAAAGCCCAAGTGTCCATTCCTATTCGAGATTTCGTTACTCCGGTAATCGGTCACATGTGTTGATCTTTTTTCCGCAGCAACTGTACAGTGTGCCCACCTGACGTTTTTCTGAACAGTACGGGAATGCAATATGGGCCTGTATTTACGAAATTCACGTACACAAAACAATCTTCTGAAGAGAAAATTTCAGCCAATCACCGTGCGAGGCATATAATTAGGGTAGCCGAATGACCAATTAGAAAGAGCACCTACGAAAGAGAACTTCTGTGAATACCGCCTCTCGGTTTTATTTATATTATATACTAATATACCCTCAGTGCAAATTCTCTTTCTTCAGTACGAAATAGTGTTCTATGGCCCTTTTGCTAGTGAATGTTTAATGCTAATCATCTTATTTTACTATACCTAATTTATCCTTTGCGCACTTACCGTGATTGCTACAAACTGCATACCACAAGAAAGATAATGGCGCTTTGCGAAAAGGTAAGTGAAATAAAGCACTTTGCCTTTTCTAGCTTCGTTCTCTCTTTCTGTACTAATATATCGTGATTGTTTCTTAGTGGTCTGTTTCAGCCTGTTTAATTTTCACATGTTTAAATAATGTTTAAATTCACATGTTTAAATAGGAGGAGTAAGCATCCCGCACAGTGCCAAACTTTCTTACATACACATAACCAGAAGAGAGAGTACTAAAACAAAGAAAAAGAAAAACTAGCCGCACCCAGTGTAGATAGAGAGTGCACTGCCAGGCCTCGCTTTCAGTGAACATCGTTGAATCGGACCACGTGACCCGGTTTTTCTCCGGACAGAGCGAATCGAAGCGCTTCACTAGCGACGCCGAGCCGAAGCCATTTAATGTCGGCTGCAGTGCGCTGGGGTAAAAAGCGACTCCCCGCGGACCGGTCATAATTCGCGTTTTCGTGGCTTCCCTCGGTACCACTCTGTTCGAGAGCCGAGTTTACGAAGAGTCAGCAGAATAAAACAAATGGGATGAGCGTGTACTGAAGCGGACAGAAGGAGCGCCGACAAAACTTTTTATCTCTCGCCTGCAGAAAGTTTTAGGGGCAGCGAGAGTGAGAGAAAGTCAGGGTTGCGGACGCCTAGCTGCGACTGAAGGGCGGCGAGGAACTTGGCAGCATCCGACTCAAGTGAACGAGAGGTTTAGTCTACAGCAAAGAGCAATCCGATTGAAATAAAGAACTTTTGGAAGTACAGAGTAAAACAAGAAGAATACAACCGAAAGCACCTGACGATAACTGAAAGAAGGAAGAAGTTCAGAAGATGATGGGGGCTTGAAGAAATGGAAAATCCTTAAACATGGGGTGTCGTTGGTCTTGTCTTCTTCAAGGCAGCAAATGTCTTCCTTAGCTGTGCGTATCTGTACGCTTTGCTCCCTTTCCCCAACCGATAAAGTGGCGGAGGGAAAGAAAGAATGTGCTAAAAGAAGGAGAGAAAGAGAGAAAATGTGAAAAAGAATACGTAGGAGCCGCTCAAGTGGACTGACTGATGAATACATATTTTTGTTCGCGTATATAAAAAGCACATTTTTTTTTCGTGGTATACGATAGCTGAAAAGCAGCTGTGTATGTTGAAATGTTGCTGCATGGCACCGATAGTGGATATCTATGAGAAAAGAAAGTTAAACCGACTGCTATGCTTGCCTTACACAGTCCTTAATTAGAGACACCGCATCTCTGACAAATATATTATATTTAATTCCATATAATCAGGAGTGAGAGCGCATGCCACCTGGCTATTAGTCATTCAGTCAAGTGAAAGTTACTTTTATGTCATTTCAGCGTTGCTGTATATTACTCAAATGTTTGAAGCCGTGGGTTTTAAGTAAAAGGCAAATGAACGTACGTTCTTAAAGCAGGCGGTGCATGTATTTTAACAATATAATCAGAGAAAGATGAATAAATGTAGTAAAAATACAGGCTCAAGCTTCGACGGCAGCTCTACCTAATAGTAACAATGCGTACTTTCCGAAAGATTTTGCGAAGTTAACCAGCACGAAAGACGAGACGAAAGACACATATACAAACAGGACCAGCGCTGTACGAACAGGACCAGTGTCTTTCGTCTCGTCTTTCCTGTTGGTTAACTTCACAAATGTCGCACCAACTTGCCCAGACAAAAGCACTCCTAAGCCAAATTTCTGAAAGAACCTAGATATTTAAGTAGCATCTCTTTTTTTCTAGATGTCTGAAATCTAGCCCGAAGACCTGAATAACATTCTCGGTGTACAGCTCTATTCGGCTCTATGCTGGACCACACACAAAAAAGTGAGATGAACAAAGCTTCCGCTGGCGATCACTCCAGCCTACTCTACAACGATGTTAACGTCCTGCAGCAAGGCTTTTTTTTCTTCTGACGCAGAGACCGAAGAATTTGACATGTGCTGGACTAACGAGGAAATATCGGTGACTCAAAGAGAGCAACAACGTCTAACCGTCTGGAGACGTCAGTTCCTAAAGAGCAATCATGCGGCGAGAGCTCTGCAAGACGACGAACTGAACATTAAAGAAAGCATACGCTCCACACTATACCTGCAATGAGAGTAAGCTAGAAACTTGCCTGAAGAACACGTCTTTCAAGATGCGGGACCGAAGTAACGAGGAAGCAAACGAGTCACCATTTGGACTTGTTCTGTTTGCGCTGGAATGTATACGTCAGTCTTTATAACTACGTTCGCTCTGGCGTCTTTTCGAAGAGCCCTCGGAGAAATACAGCCGCACCTCTGCCATAATAAGGCCAGCGCAAAGAAGTGAAACAGATCTCGGAAGCAAAATTAGAATGCCCTGACATAATATTTTTTCTCTGTGCCTGTTTGCGAAGCCAGCCGCACTGCAGGTATGTCGAATTCCTTGCAGTGTTTGGAACAATGAAAATAACAGCCCCAGAGAACAGGGCTGAAGGAGCTACTCTGCTGCTTTTTTCCCAGACTGCGGATTGAATGCACGAGAGTGCCAGCCTATTGACCATCTTACGCAATGCTTAGGCTGTTAGTGCGCCAAATGCAATTGCAAATAAAATTTTGCGGCAGAGTAAGCAAGCGTAAAGACAAGCAGCAGAGACAAAAATGCTCGTAGGAATGTGCGCGCAAACACACGCACGCACACTCACACACACACACACACACACGAAAACGGACGTGCGCACGCACACACGCACATGCTCGCATGGATGCCTACGATAGCGTATGCGCGAGCACACCACACGCACAAACACAATCAATACGAACTGCTACATAGAGAGGCACATAACCACAGAGGCCATTTGAGAGCAGTTTTTCAAGAACATCTACTTGCCACTTGACTTGGGCACTGACAATGAAAGCTTCTGATTGACAGTTTATAGCAGAAAGAAATAGGCAACGTTCTGCCTGCTTGAGGGAAACCATTAAGGGAGGTTAGCCTGCGCGGCACCAGGCATTAATGATCTGGCCGGGAGATGCAGAGCGATGATAAATGATCCAGCCGTCGGCACGCCTTTAGCGTGTCTTAATGATGCGGTTCCACAGTGACGTAATTTATTTCATTCAACCCCCGCAGCTCTCTCATGACGCTGTAACAAATGCGAGCCCAGGTGCCCCATTTTCGCCAGTTAAGTACACTGCAGAAATTCCTTTGCCAACCATGTATTGGAATAGGAGAAAACATGCACACCTTAAGTATATTTTGAATGCATGTCGTACGATTCTGCGCGCTATATTACATTTTTGTATACTTAGAACAATGAAGCACATTGTGATGCACAGGATCTCTAAAATGTAATGGTAATCCTTGTACTCTGCAATTTGCGTCTTAACACGTGCATGAGAGTTACAGGGTGGAATAGTTACAAGAAAGAAGTTCGAAGGCAGACGGAGGCTTGAAATGATGAGCCGTTTAACAGGAAATGTCACTGGAGCCAGTTTTTCGACAAAATTAATTGTCTCCTTCAGGGCAGCCCTGACAAAGACAAGTCCTCTCGTCGAAATGCTGCACAGAGGAACCCTCCCGATTTCACACCAGGGTTGAAGTGCTACATTTTTTGAAGACCTTGAGCTAGACATCTCTTGTGTTTATCGGATATGGGCGCCTGCACGACTGAAGACTCCAGTACGTGCATGCAAATTGAGCCACTGGCGTGATAAGGCTCGTACGATGGCAGTGTACGTGTATTGGGCTCTGCATACGGGAGGCGTAACATCTATCGGTAAGTATATAGCTGCTGTATTAGATCAGCTCCTATAGCGATCAGCTCTTGAAAGCAGGATCACTGGCTCTACTTTTTCAAGCTGTGAAAAAGTCATTCGTGAAAAAACTCGTCTACCTAAACACAAGATAAAAGTAAGGAATTACAGCTGTTCACTAATTACCCTAAGAACTTAAATTTGCCTCCAGGACAGTGCTGTGGTTTCGTGTGCTTTAGGAAAGCCACAGTAGTTATGGCACAGAATCCGAGTGACAACTTATTTCGGCTTGCAGATAATTAACTCTTTATGAAATTTATTATTTGCTGATCCAATGATCATTTATTAATTCCTGTTTTTTTTATTCCTTGGTGTTCTTCGTAAGTGGGCGTTAGACGAATAACTGCTAAAATAAGCATACGAACTTTACATTGGTGAAAACATTGAAGGACGCCGAGCAATATGAAAAATATTTAGTGGGGCTTCGGTTCCCACACGAGAACTTCGCTCACAATCTGCCAAGGTTGATGGTGTCGAGGGTCTGACGAAATCTCGTCTGGTAGGGATTAAATATTGGTGTAACTATTTTCCAGTAATATTTTGTAGCGGAACTGTGAAGCTCGGCTTTGTGCCGTTAACCGTCGACAGCAAACTGTCATCGTGGACCGGCACTCGCTCTCTTCATCCTCTTCGTCTTCTTCAACTTCTGCTTCGCTCCCAGAACACGTATGGCGATTTGTCCGGCGAGGGATGCGATAACCCTGATGGGTGAGAGAACGAGTAGAGAGAGAGAGAGAAAGAAATGTATAGAAAGAAAGAGAAAGAGATATATTCTTTGCGTAGAAAATTCCTTGAGGAGGCTGGATTCGAACCCGCGATTCGAAGGTGAGCGTCGTAACCACTCGGCTATCCAGGCACGCTAGTAGAGCATAGCATAGACTTGTATGGTACAGAAGAACTTATATGGTGTAGTAGACCAAGCGGGTGGGAAAGGAAAGTGAGAGTGAGTAGAGAGATGTGAAGGTGAAGAGGATGGAAAAGTGGAGGGGAGAGGGTAAAAAAAGAATATAGAAATAAAGAGAAAGACAGAAACAGATACAAATAAAGGCAAGGAGGAAGAAAGAGAAATAAAGAGAGAGAGAGAATCAAAAGAAACATGAAAGAAAGAAACAGAGAGAGAGAGAGACCATATTTACAGTGCAATACGATACCACAGAGAAGGCACACACACACAGAGCGCTGTAAAGAAAACTACCGCGCGTTTTCAGCTATCTAACAGTGAATATTCTGATAATCTCTCAAGCTTGCGTCACATATACAGAACTAACATCCGCTCACAGAATCATACACAACACAGCAACACTGAACATATGCCGCTTTCGCCTTAAGCCACTTTGGCCAAAGTAAAAAAAAAAAAGAAACAGCTCTTTGTGTGTCTTGTGTACCTTCTTCTTTGTGGTGTCGTATCGCGCTGTAAATGTGAAAGCTAGAAACGTACTTGCCCCAAGATATTGTTTTGAGAGAGAGAGAGAGATTTTGAAAGAAAGAGGAAGCGAGTGATAGAGAGAGAGCGAAAAAAAGAGGCAAGAAAGAGAAGGAAATACATGAACAGAGTGAGACATAAAGAAAAATCAACAGAGACAAAAGACACATAGAAAAACAAATAGACGAGAGAGTAAGAAAGAAAGAGGAAAATAAGGAGAACAAAAACAAAGAAGGCCGTCCTGCTCCGCACTTGCTTCAGGCTTTGCACCTCTAGCGCGAACCTGCCTTATTTTTTTTTTTTCACATTTGTCAGTGACCTTCAGCGTCTTCAGCAATCTTTCATCCCCGCCAGTCGAGATTTTGTCAGAGCGTCGACTTCATCAACCTTTTCATAATAAAAAAAAATACATGGAGTGAGTTAGCACCACAACCCACTAGCAACAAGAACTCCTTCGTCTTTATAGTTGACGCAGCAGAGTAATTGCCTACGATGGACTGACTTTACGACAACGCAATCATTATATTCCCGACGTAAGCAACTAGACTGCATTCGAGCGTGCGGAACCCTGAGAAATAGAGTTCATGCTTTCTCTTATAGTTCGTGCGATAGTTCATGGTTGGTTCCGTATACCAAAGTTACTTGCCTGCTTTGTCGCATATTTGCTTCTCCAAGCAACAAGTGTCCTAGCAGCGACGAGACACCCGTAGCGTGACAAATGAGGTCACCCGGGTGGATGAATGCTTATAACACGGGGATAGCGGGCACGCTCATCAGTCATGGAAGCACTAATAATAATATCTGGTGTTTAACGTCCCAAAACCACCATATGATTATGAGAGACGCCGTAGTGGAGGGCTCCGGAAATTTCGACCACCTGGGGTTCTTTAACGTGCACCTAAATCTAAGTACACGGGCCTCAAACATTTTCGCCTCCACCGAAAATGCAGCCGCCGCGGCCGGGATTCGATCCCGCGACCTTCGGGTCAGCAGTCGAGTGCCATAACCACTAGACCACCGTGGCGGGGCGTCATGGAAGCACTAGGCAACATTCTAATAATTTATGCAGGAGTCGTCGAGCGCCAGAGTGCACTTGCGAAGAAAACACACTAAATAGCAACACTCACGGTGCTCTCGACAAAGGTCTTGTTGCGCACGTGAGCCGAAAATGGTGACCAGATGAACATTTAGTAGTCTCAGCCGGTACCGACAGAAAGACTCTTTAGCTAGAATTTTTGAGAACATATCAGGCAATAGTGACGTCCAATATATCATCGGCAAAGATGGCTACCCAAGAGAAAACACTTACAAACCAAGAGCGTTGGCTGTTTGGCTTGTGCACTAACAAAAATAAAGACGAGTTTCCACTCCCGGTCCCGTCATGGGCGCGGCCCGCACACGAGGCCCCCTAGGGGGCCATCACTTCCTCAGGACCAAATAAACTTATTCAGTCAGTCGCCCAGTGTATTTATTCTCTAGTCCTGACAAACATGATTAATTCTGTAGTGTTTCTATACTGGCATATCGAAACATATATATTGCAATTGTTGTTCGACGACATAGTGTCGCATTAGTAGCATTTCAAAACGAACGGTACCCAGGACTATATGATTGGGAATGGACAACGTTTTAAATTGGGGATAGTGCGCCTCCATGGATTCAGATATAAAATTAGCCGGGCGAATGTATTTCCAGTATGTCGGATAATTTACCGCTAACGAAATGACGTTATTGATATGCCGTATTTATGGTATACATGTACGTCAATAAAATAGCGCAACTATGGCAGACACACGCACACACATTGTGGAAGGCGACTGCATATGCGCTAGCTTCAGCTAATGGTATAAATATACAGATGGCATCAAAGCTCCGGAAAGACAGGACGTAATAGACGACAGGACTTGTGCTACATGGAGTCCAACTCGAGATTGAGTGGTGTGTCGTCTTTGTGTTACGCTCTTCCGTCGCTCGCAGTTGATGATTTGCGTCGTAACTGTCACGTGCGCATAATTACTGATGGAATGTAGACCTAAGTCCTAAACAATATCTAAGGTAAGGGCCGACGGAGAAAAGAGCAGTGGCTAAATGGTGTCTCTAAGCTACCTCTAAGGAAGCGAAACCTCAACGTTCTTTCAAAAAAAAAAAAAATATCCTCAGAGCCTATACCTGTAAAGCAGAGGGATAATCTTAGAGTAAACTCTGTAACGTATATAGAAGACGAGACTAATCGGCCAACCGCAGTACATGCCTTTCTTAATTGTCTAGTCTATAAATAGGCTTTGTAAAAATATGTTGAGCTTGAACAATGTGTTGCCTCATCGCACTTTATTAAGATATATCTGCAGAAAAAGAAATGAATGAAACAGAGCACCTGTACACCGTCTATTTACGGTCACGAAATACTTCGTTCGAATACGGATTAGTATACTACGGGTAGACTTTGGGCGACATGGAGTCTCCAGTTACTCCGAACGTCTGAACTTGAGAAATTAAAAAAAAAAAGTTAAAGATTGCAGATGCATGGGCAGTCCCTCGTAACCCTGTCACTTCTGGACAGCAAAGTTTAATATCTCAGGCCAGTCTTTTACTGCGATAGCAATTATATGGACAGTCTCGGCTGGTTTTTGTCCGCCCCGTCGTCGCCGCCGTCAGTCACCGTATATGTATCAGTATGTATATATATATATATATATATATATATATATATATATATATATATATATATATATATATATATAAAGTCCCAAAGAAAAATAATTGAGAAAAATGCTGCGGAAGCGCGGTATCGAACCAGGGACCTCTCGCTCCGCTGCCCGTGGCGCTAGCCACTACGCCACGAAACGCCGATCCTCTAGAAGGCTAACGGCGACCGTTATATATACACCCTTACCGCTGACCGGACTCAAAGACGGCAGGCGCTTATAAGCGTTTCTTCATTGCCAGCGAGATAGCGCGAGGAGCGCTGCGAAGTTCACTTCGCTCGCTGCAGCGGCCGCGTTTGCGAAAGGAGAGCGCTGTTCAAACAGAAATAAGTAACAACTGCAACATTTAGTTCGCGCTCGTCCTGTGTGTACCTCTTCGTTCGTTTCGTGCGTCCTGCTTTATGTTTCAGCAGTGCGCTTCAAGTATCGAGCTGTGACGCATGATAGTTCGCGCTCGTCCTGTGTGCGTTCTTTTCGTGCGTCGTGTGGGCTCGAGCGACTCGCTGGCAATTTCGAGCTGCTTTCCGTTCTTCGCGTTACATCCAATTTGTTGTTCATTGCTTCGCCGTTGCGGCGAAGCTGTGAATTTTTTTTTTAATAAATACCCCACAATAAAGGTCATTGCTCTGCCTTTTTGTAGTAGCTTAAGAAGCTTTCTGCAAGTCTTTAAACTAGATTTATAAATTCTTCTGTTATTTCCTTTTCATAATACTTATTTTCAGTTTCTTTATATTACTTTATTTCGCGTGGAATCTCTGAAATTTTGTTTCAGCACATGTCGTTGAACGAACGTTATGTACGGGAGACGCAGGCTAAATCGAACCACAACACTGTAACTTCTCATATTGCATTCCTTTTGTCCTTTTGGATCAAGCAATAAAGTATTGTTTATAGAAACATGATCATTCTGCAATGTAAAAAAAGAAATGTCAACAGCTGGGACACGAATATGTCACCTTCCAAACAATCAAGGAGCAACGCACCAAATAAATGTAAATCACTGCACATCATGTTAAGCAATGATGCGCAAAAGGATGGCCGATCCCTCCGCCATAGGAATCGGTATAACACGAAAGTGAAACGTGTCCTCACTGATTGGTTATAGTGCATTGATATATGAGAGCTTGTACAACGTTTATTGTTGTTTGGAATCTAATAGCACCGCTTGACGTGAACGCACCCACGTTGGCGCCCAGGGGCACATCTCCGTACCTACGACTAACGCCTATGATCGTGATTTACCCTTGCGGTAGCTGAAGTTGTCAAGATGCACCTGCACACCGCATATGGTGAATACCGCGCAAATATGGCATCAAGAAGAACATAGTAAACACTGATACTCGATATGCACTCCTTCAAAGCGTCGTGTAACGCAAAGAGATATGCGACGAGCGTCGTGTCTTCCCTCTAACCTGGCCGTCAATTCACACAGGGCGAGAGGGGAACGCAGTGCGACGGTCTAGCGAGCGTCGGAGAGTTATTTTTCGATATGGATGGATGCTATGAGCGAGGATTGGGCTAAAGCCGCCACCTCGCGGCGTGTTAAAGCGTTGAAGAAATTACACACTTCTTCTATTGGAAACGCGCCGAATGGGGTGGTCGTAGCAACGGCTCGTTGTCGGAGATAATTACGGAGGCCGCGCATTACTTCTCTCTACCGCATCCAGACGGCGGCACCAGTCCGCAAACCAAGAGCACTGCGAAAGGAAAGTGTGATAGATAAATAGCGTGTTCATGTAGCCTACGGTATGTGTTTGGCGGTATTAACAAAGAAAAAAATGTTTGGCGGTAGCTCAGTGGACTAAACGCCCGCCAGCCGTCGTCGCGGACCGAGAGGTCGTAGGTTCGACTCCTGTCAACGGAGCTTTTTCTTATAGTTTTTTTTTTCTTTGCCATCTGATGTCGTTCATTTTGCTGACGTATTTTCCTGACCCAAATACGTCATGAAAGTCTTGGTGAACCCCGGCATAAAACACTTTTGTGTTTAAAAAGGATGAGTGAGCATAATTGATATTTAGCAGACATTAGCGGAAGCGTTACGGTGTTCATCGGAGACCGGAGCGCGCGTGCCTTGCTGGCATGGGCGTTCTGGTGTCCAATTTCACTTCACCGGCTTGGCCTGCTTCAGCGCTCTTCATGCCTACTCTGTACATGCAAAGCTGGACGCACATCTGATCGCTATGGGCTTTGACCACTATGCCTGACAGAACCGACACGGAATAATTATAGGAATCACCAGCAGACCACTTTGAGCACGGCACCGCATCAGAGATCAATGTGTTTCAAGTGATCAATTTGCAGGTTAGTGACTACAAAGGCGCCATGCGTGTTACTAGCGGCAATTACTGCTTTATTGGGTCGCGCCCAGCCGAACGGTCTGATGCTTTGAAACGATCGTTGACGCGAATATCTCGCCTTTTAAAAAAAGAGAAAGAAGTAGGCCCCTCGTGGCGCTGGGCAGCCACAGTTATCGCAGACTCGAAAACGTTCATGAAGCTTCATTTCCGAAGCGATAACGTTCTCTAAGATCTTATCATTAGATTTCCTTGTTTCTAATATCGGACGGCGATACAACGTAGTCGTGCATGGTGACAGGGACGGGCACTTCGTTTCCGACAGCGATATTACGCCCGCTATAACTTCCTTCCCTGCCTAGCACAGAGGCGACCGCTACGCTAAAAATAGTGAACACGCCGTGGAGAATTTCTGGAACTGAAGCTGACAAAGATTATGCCAGCGAGAATAAGACGACAAAACGCCGTAGCGCAATCTCAATCTTTTCGGTAATAACCACGTTAGGCTCTATTAAATAAATTACTCAGCCGCGTTTTGCTATTGATACTGGGTATCAGACCCAAGTATGCAAATTACACGGACGCAAAAGGGGCAATTATCAACACCTGTCCCATAATTGTGCTTAACTGATAAGTGCCTACGGCAGGTCCGAGCCATTAGCTCGCAATTTACGGGACCCCCTCTACGGAACCTCCGTTCCTAAGTAAATTTAGTGTCGTTAGGTGCACTACCGATGGCACTGCCGCCGCAGGTGACTTGTAGCGCAGGAATTCGCGGGATGCCGTGGAAAAAAGCCGCTTTCGATAACGTAGCTATTTTCTGCAGTGCTGAAGCGAAAATACGTAACCAGATATAGCCACGATTAATCGCACAATAAATACCCTCTCCTTTCAACACGGTAGTCAGGCAATAAAATGTAGAATGAATAGTCACTTGTGAATGCCACTCCGGGCAACAGGCTCTACAGAAGTGCTCTTTCAGCCCTTGGAATCCTACAGGTTGAAGACGGAGTCATAGCAGGAACGAATATACGTACAGTAGTACATCACTGAAGTTAAATACGCGACGCACGCAGTGAAATCGCCGTCTTTATTTGTGGGAATATACCTCGGCGGCACTCAAAAATAGTCTTTTCGAATGGGCATTAAGTAATGATTTTATAGCAGACTGCCTTGTTAGATATATCGCGAATTCGCATGTATTGCATTTATTGCATCAAGCGTCCTCATTCGCTGAATCGAGAGCATGCGCATTTTAAACATTTAATTAGATTAGAGCGTCAATTCACCCCCCTTGTTCACAGCATTTTTGTAATTCAGAATGATAAAAACAAATAAGTAAAGAAGATTGGCCCAGAGGCGCTGATGATAACTATACTTTCTATGGGTACACGCGGGCCTAGACATAATTTCACATGGTTAACTGTAGACGGGAAGAATAAATGTCCATTGGTAGGTTCATTTCGTGCGCCACCTAAGGCGCCGTAAAATCGTTAATTAGTAACTGATATCTGACACGAGTGTTTCGTTCGAAAAAATTTTCCAACGAAAACAAATTTTTCACGTAAAAGGCAGAGGGAACATCGTTTCGCAATAGGGACTAGCTATGCACGAATGAAAGCACTTCTTTTCTGAGAAATTCCTTCAAAATTTGGTTTTAGAATAAGCACGGCTCTGCGACAGCATATTCCAGCACCCAAGCACATCCTCCGGCAGTCAGGGGCACGCCGTGGGCGGTTACTGACCACATTTTTTACAAACGTAACCCATCCTTAAATACTCATCAAACACATTCGAGTACGAGCGCCCGAACGACACCCAGCGCGCGCGGACGCCGTCTACGTCGAGATCAGACATGTAATATGCTAGAATTAGCGCACATAACTCCCACAATCAAGTACACTCACTTGATTCTGTTATAGCGTCATCGCAGATGTGGGCAAACCACGAAAACAGCAAAGAGAAACGAAGGAAAGTAGTGCACGGCGGCGGCCGCAACAACAGGCGCAGTCGAAAATATCCAGCTTTTTCACCTTACCGGCGAGGCGTGTCCAACTTAAGTGACTAACGCCTACGTGCTGGAAACATCCTACTATATCTGCACCTCAAACTACCGTCTTTGCGCCAAGAAAAACAATAATATATAGTGCGTCTAAGCGTTCGGTAGACGGGCTTTTTTTTCACGTTCCCACGCGGGGAAGCAGGCTCCACACTCAAGGTTGATGGAAATGTTAGGAAGCACAATAAAGCGCATCTCAAAACGACATCTCGCACCTTAAGCAGTGCAGACACAATGTGCGATCAGCAAAAAATGACCCTCGATAATTGTTTGCATCACTCATTTTATGGGAGCTTGTACAGCAACGCGCACAACGGTGTCAACCCGTTAACTGACAGCTTTAGTTCGGCATCCGCAACAGCCCCGCGGACGCAGGCTGCTGTTGGAAATGGCTGGCAGATAACTTCTGCAGAGCTGCTGCAGACGGCCAGCTAAAGCTGTATGATCAGTACCTACGAAAGCAGTACACTCACCGTTAACTGGCGCCCGTTGTCCGTATCCGCAGCTCCATGAATATTCGCAATGGCCACGTACTATAGGTGGCGCGCCGTTCGATTCAAGATGGCGCCCGGAGGAGGGTCAACACGTTTGTTGGCATGGGAACAGATGGGACGTGCGGATGTACGGCCCGTGCCACTTTCACCGGATGAAGCCATGAGCTGTACTGAAATGGATATGAGACCAAAATACTTTCCCAAACCACGGAAAGTGCTAAGTGCTCGCCACCTAATTATTTACTGCGGTGTGAAACGTTATATTTCAGCTCCGTTACCGTGCATCAACGATGCTTTGCGAAACCCTGGGCGTGCTACAGAACACTGCATGAACTAGAATTTACGTATGAACTGAACGGCACTGCGAGGTAGTACGTACCGAGCCTGCCTGACGGATTTGCCGCAGAAGTACGCCGCTAGCGAGTAGCCGTCGTCGTTACTTGTGCAGTCAGGAACGCGGAGTTACTTCTTCAACGGAACACAAGCATCCAGCATCCAATTCAGTAGCGCTAGTGTCACAGTCATGCTCAGACTCTAGCCGTGTGCAATACACTTCACTAGGATGTTGCACGTTCGATCACCACAATACAAAAACCAATATCGAAAAGAATGCACACGCATGATTTTCGCAACATCGAAGAATTCGACGTTGCGAAATTCGTCGAAGGTACCAGTGAAAT
Organism: Rhipicephalus sanguineus; assembly: GCF_013339695.2. Classification (NCBI taxonomy): domain Eukaryota; kingdom Metazoa; phylum Arthropoda; class Arachnida; order Ixodida; family Ixodidae; genus Rhipicephalus; species Rhipicephalus sanguineus. The sequence goes on along the minus strand of NC_051177.1, from coordinate 99,284,009 downwards.
ACAGGAGAAGTTAGCCGAGAGGCGTGGATTGTGGCTGTCACTGCACGTTTCATCGCTCTAACCATTTTGCTTCGCTGATCGAGCTCGAGCATGTTGGCGGCATGCGGCGCTCCATAATATCGACAATAATTGCGCTACATGCAATGCCCAAGAAAAACTATGCTTTTATTTTGATCTCGCTCAAGGATATTACACATTAAATACAATCAAAGCGACTTACGAGCGTGAAAGAACAATAACGCACGAGGGGACGTGAAGTGCAGCTCGCTCCTCATGAGTTAGCAGCTGATCGTTCATCGTCGCTGTCACTCTCGATGCTTTCACAGTCTTCTACGTATAGTGAAAAATCCTCGTCGTCAAGATAGTTTCTTTCAACATCACTGCTGAAAGCAATCTGAAGAATTTCCTCCGCCGAACGACTTCGACCACTCCCCGTCACCACGTTTACAATTAGAGAGACGTCTGGGCGCGAAGAACATTTTGCCAATTTTGCTCTCAGATCGGTCAACGAGCAAGTCGCTTGCAGTGTGCTGCCACCTATTAACAAACGTACAAAAACAAGCGGCGCAGCGCTGGCTGTGAAACCAACATACTTGCGAAGGACGTCGTGGAAAGCGATCGCTCCACGAAAGGCGTGGAGCAGACGCGTCCTCGAATGATAGAAACGTCGCTCGCACGATTAGCAACAGCGCTTTGCTGACAAAGGATAGAGGCCCTATTTTAATGTATCGGCAACTTGAGATCGCGTAGTTTTACAAGAGCACATCGCGAACCCGCGCGACCTCCCGCGTACAGTGTTATGGCATTCATGCAGTAAAAGAAACACTGACCAATGCTATACGTAAGTAAAACAGGGTTAGCTTCAGCTGAATATGTCAGACGATAACATTTAACTAACCTACGTGGCTACAGATAACCTCGCGAAGCTGATATGTGTAGGCTGTGGGCTATCATAGAACGCGCGAGTGGCCACGTATTTTCACGAAAACTTCGCGTCTCGTGAAGTCAGAATCATATTTGTCGTGTCACAGAGGACTCGGTTTGTTCACTAATGCAGGAAACATGCAAAGTCGTAGTGCTCCTTTCTTGCCAACGCGTTAACACTGAGGCTAGCGCAGCCGAACAAGGGAGCGACTGCGTAGTGCTGCCATTTTTTCGTCTACTAACCCTCCTCGAGAGGACGCTCCTGAATTCCGCGTGGCGGCGCGACAGTCTACGGGCATTGCGAATTCCGCCCTCCAAGCGTGACTTCGAGAACGGAGCCTGGCGTCAACGCCACCGAAGCGATGATGCGCATTTTTGTTCGAACACAAAACTGCACGACAGGCAACTGACGCAACCCGCGCAAAAATGCGACGCATTCCAAAAGACCGAGCAGACTGAGAGAGAAGGCCGACGCGAGGCGCCAGCCCGGCTGGCTCCATCGGCGAGCGAGGCGAGACGCGCCAGAACGGCGCCGAACGGCAAACGCGCGATACGTGTGGCGTATACGACGTCGCATTCATCACGGAAGCCAATCGAAACGCGCTTCAGGAGAGTCCCGTGACTTCAGCTCGAAATGCTCTCTTTCTCTTCATCCACCTTCCGAAAGGGGTCAAAAGCACACCCGAAGAGAGTAACGCGACCGTCACCCTCTTTTGGCTCTTTTTTTTTCTTAGAGTGTACAAAGTAAGGCTAGCAGCTAAGTCTTCGGGATCCGACTCGCGTAACTCCACAAAACGCTCGTGTAAGAGTATACGGCTGCTCCAGGGAGAGAGGCGGTTTTCGTACAGTCTCTTCGCGTTGAGAGCGCAGCACGTAGAAGGGTATACGAGCAGTTGGGTGGTGCCTGCCGAGATAGCATAGCCATGCATACATTGGTAATGCAAAGGGGTGAAAAAGGAAAGTGAGGGTGAGGAGGAGTATCGTGAGGGTGAGGAGAAAGGAAAGGAGAAAGGGAGAGGGTATGCATTGCATGGCATTGTATAGCATAGTTTACCAAGTGGTTGAGAAAGGGAGGTGGGGTGATGAGGAGGGAAAGAAGGAAGAAAAGGAGCAGGTTAGAGGGCATACCATAGCAAAGCGATGTTACCGTATAGCATAGCAAATGGTGGGAAAGAAACATGAGGGTAAGGAGGAGTGATGTGAGGGCCATTAGGAAGGAAAGCAGCAGAGAGGGCAATATACAAAGAAAGAACGATTACAGAAACAAGAAACAAGATGTAGAAACAAATAAAGAAAGAAGCGTGAAAGAAATAAGCAAGAAGAAGATGAAAAAAAGAACACAGTCTGCGCACGCCAGGTGGTGGCGCTTGCTTGCCAGATCCGCTGTTCACTCAGATTTCACAGGCGAGGAGCTGGCTTCATTTATTTTTCATTTGAACAACGCTCATCACTGCTACGTTCAGTTTGCGAGCACTGAAACAAATGTCAGCGATCTTTGTTTTTTTTTTTTTTGCATGGGAGACACCGGCACAAGCGCGCGATTGCCTTTTCAAACGCGGCCCATAAGCCGCCTTTTAACTCACGGCGCCACCTCGGGCGTCCGCATTTGTCCTTAAATGAAACTTCGGCGGGAGTTTCATGGCCGCAATAAGTGTAGAAGGACCCTGGTATTAGCTATTTATGCAGCGTGTTATCCCATGCTATCAACTTAATATAGACTGGACTTTCCTAATGACCTCCTTGGTCCATCATATTGCGCGCCTTGAAGACAACAACCGAAGGAAAACAAACCATACGCGTAACATTGAAACCTAAAGGAGGCAGCGGAATCTCCGACAAATTGGCGAAAGATTAAAAAATCGCACTTTTTCAAAGCCGGTAGGAAAGAACTGTAACAGGGAAACAATGAAGAAAAGGCGGTTACCTAGGGTGACCACCACGCCGGAAAGGGTTAACGCTGTTCGTTGCTGCCCTCTGAATAGAACCATCCACGTCCCTTGCTAGCGTTTCGTGGGCGTATTTCCTTGAAAAGTGTTTACTTTCATTCAGCACTGTTTATCTTCGCAATCCATTGGTACTTGCTTGCACAAGAGAATGCTAAGCATTCGCACTTTGTCGCTGCCGTCATCACCACATACACAGCTTTCCCGGAGTTCTTTTCCCGCTGTCCATAAGCCAGGACTTGTTGGGTGACTCTTTCTAGCATTAAAAGCTTCAACATTTATTCTCCTTACAACGCAGTTTTTTTTTAATTAGTGGCGCCAGGCACTTAGAGTATGTGCTCTTAGAGAAATAATGGCAGGCGGCGTGCGACGGTCCGAAAAGAATAGAAAAGTGCGTTCGCAGTCTGGAACATGTGCTTTTTGAAAGCGTCATACTTTCTGCCCTTGCGTACATAAAAAAAACGAAGATAATGAAAGAGCGGCTATACACTTTCGTTCAACATTATGATCTTAAACATTTCACAGTGCTCCTTCTGCAGGTTACTGCTTGGAACATAAAACACGCAGGACAGTGGCTGCTGAGCAACAAAGCTTTACGTTGAAAGTACACTTAATTGTTGGACGAATAGTTTCTCTCGTCATCCTGTAGACGGCTCTGCACTTTATGCTTGGATAATAAGTTTCTTCGCTTAATTAGTATGTATCGAGCACTTAAACATAGCAAGACCGACTACAATTCAGCGACGTCTTTTCAGGAGCTAGAGCTATTACCAGGAAATATTTGTGATTAATATTTGGAGTTTGCGTGCTTTATAGCAGGAAAAAATGTGCTGTATATTAAATTAATGAATATCCAATATTATATAATATAACTAAATAGTGATTATGCGTTAATTATTTATTATTTGTTAAAATTATATATTCAGCCGTTGTTTGGATTAGATGTAACACTCAGAGGCTGCGCCAGACAAAAAGCTAGCAGTTCCGTGTACGAATACAACCGATGAGCGAAGCTCCTTAGAAACGGGACGCAAACGACTATGCGCCTGATCTCGCTGCTGGCTTTCATGAATGCGGTAGGGGGGGCTGAGCGCGTGCTGCGCTCGGTGGCGGGCATAACCTCCTTGGTGACGGGAACGACAGAGCGAGTGAGTGCGGGGCGCGCAGCGTAGGGAGAGGGAGACAGGTGCGAGTGGTGATGCGGCGGGGAACTTCGACGACTTCGACCCTTCGACGGCGGCGACGAAACGCCGCGCGCGGCGTTCGGCGCGCGCAGCGTTTCATTGTCTTTTTGCGCCGGTGCCGGATGGGGAGACCATCTGCTACTACCTTCGACAAAGTGCTCCTAGAGCGCTAGAATGATGGTTGTCATTTCACAATCTACGAAAAAGGTGGTGAATGTGAAGACAACCATTATAATCGGTGTGCACATGAGCTTATTTCTTTTAACCGCAAATTTCTGGTGAGCTAGAACCAAACCGCTCAAGGCCTAATCACCGGCTACTGCTTGCCAATGCTTGTCCACTGTCCTTTGAGTGATGAGATTGAAATTACGAGCTCTGCGGCACATAACCACATGCATGTTCAGTGTTACTCGTTACACGGGTTGAATATTAAACCAATGTTTACGTTATCGTTACCTGCACGCGATTAAAACTCGTTCAGAATGTCTCCAAACTTCGCGTTCAGTGACCATATCTTCGGTGCACATTATACAATACAATAAGATTTCCTGCGAAAAAGGATTATTCTTGTCAGCTGAAAAGCGATAGCTGGTCCTCCGTTTTCTTTTTATGGCGATAGCAATTAAATGGACACTCTCGGCGCATTTTTGCCATCCCCGTCGCCGTCATGTACCGTATGTGTATATGTATGTGTATGTAAATCAAAGACACAAATAAAAATAACGTGCGACCTCTCGCTCCGCCGTGCGGTGCCTCTCGTTCTCCAGGGTATACTAACAGCAGTATATAAAAGTACGTGGCGTTGGATGAAACGCACGGGACACCGCACACTAAATTAAAATTATGCGAGACGCGGGCCATGTTGCATCGTTGCCCGCGCTGCGTTTGCGTCGTATCGCTGGCGACCCGCTCTAGTTTTCCATTTTGGGGTTGTAGCGCCGCGCCACTCGTGGCCAGTCGGCCAGGGAAAAAGAAGAGCGTCCCGTGGCTCGTGGTTACAGTGAACTAGTATCGCGGTGGCGCGAGCTAGTGGGAAAGCTCTGACTCTTGTAGGTTTATGCCACAGGAGCGAAGAAACGAGACGGCTGAACCATAGTAACAGTATATAGACCAGATTATTTGTACTCTCGCACCTGCGTTTAGAGCAAGCATACATAATCTTGACCCCAGTTTTCATCTGTCGTCGAAGCCAGCGTAGGGGCTGCGGAATGGTTACGTCACAGCTGATGGTGAGCGAACACTGGGGGCCATCATGCGATAACAACAGGCTGGATGCTAGCGTAGTCGTCCATTTCACGTAATCAGCAGCCCCCTAGCAAAGATGGCTGCCCCCTGCAAGCAATGAAAATTCCGGTCTATATCTTACACCGTGATCAGGATATTTAGGCTAAAAGTGCAGCGCAAACGCACAAGACACTCACGAATAAAAGAAACGTACGACACAAGCGCTGACTAACAAGTGATGTATTCTTTCACACGCCGTCCAAGGCAACCTTACCGCAAATGCGCAAAGAACAATTGCTCTAAACCAAAACGTGTAACAAGGATGATAGTGTATTATATACGCGAAGACATGTAATCATATTCAGATGGGTATACGACGAAGTAAAGAAGAAATAAGGGCGACAAAGAAGTGCGTTTGCACTGTAATGTTAGCCTCATTAATATGCATCAACTAGACACAAAGGAAGTTTTATTTTAGTGTTCAGAATCGACGCCCGCAGGGACTGCGAGCCATGGCTTCACGTGCCACTGCCCAGCGCCGTCTTTATTTTCTTCTCTTGAGGTCGCGCGCTCTCTGGGTTTGTTCGCCGCCCACAGGAAGGCGCTGCAGGGTCTTGGGACAACGCGAGCGCAAGAATCCGAGAGTGCTTTGCATTCTGCGCATGCGTCCTGTTGGCTCGCAATTTCTTGGGTCCCCAATTTCAAAACTCTCTAGTCTTTCGCCGGAGTTGCGATGTGCGCCTTCGACTTGTACTTTGACATACAGGGCCTGGTCCACCGTGCTCGCGCGCTTGTCTCTTGACGGGGAGTTTTGTACGTCTTGTGTCTTCACCGTGAAGCCATAGACCGCATGAGGATAACTTTGCTCGCTGCAGCGGCCACGTTTGTGAAAGCAGTGAGCTGCTAGCTAGAACAGCCAAAGTAGGGGCTAGCGGAAGTAACAACTGTGACACTTCGCGCTCATCCTATGTATACCTGTGCATTCTTTTCGTGCCTCCGTCTTTGTGTTTGAGCAGCGCGCTGCAAGTGTCCAGCTGTGACAGCTGTTAGTTTGCATTCGCCTTGTGTGTGTGTGTTTTTTTTCCTGCGTCCTTTGTGCTTGAGCAGCGAGCAGCAAGTTTCTAGCTGCTTGCCGTTCTTCTCATGACATTCCAATTTCTTGCTATCACATTAATTGCTCCGCCCTTGAGGCGAAACTGCGACTATTTTTTTTTCCTCACTAATGAAGGCGTATTACGCTGATCGCGCTACAAATTGTATTACGTTGTGTTGAACGTCACTTAATGAGAAATGTTTAATTACAAACGTTGCTATAGCAATCACGGCGAAAAGAAAGAAGTCAATGGTAAAAAGTCGTACTTCTTCTGACGTCTACGGACTTTGCACTTAGGCTAGACTAATATAATAAAAAGACATAAAAAAAAGAAAACTTGCATTGACCTAACGAAATGGCTCGGTGGCCTGCTGCGAATGGCAGCTCATTATTTCTGTCAGCGCAAGCGCATACTAAAGAGAAACTGAGCAGTGTACCCTGAGAAGAGGAATTTAGGTTAAAAAATGACAAGATAACTTTCGCTCTCAGGTTTCAGCATTTTGTTAGTATAGATTATTTTCTCTACTTCGAGAAATGCTCAGACTGAAGCGATAGATTATGTTATTAGTTCAGGAACTTTCGTAAACTGAAATCAAGAGTATGAATATGGTTATCCTACACAGTGTTTTACGCACGGCTAAATCATAAAAAAATATTTATGTATACGAGATAACGCCTCACAGTCCTCTCTCTCTCTCTCTCTCTCTCTCTCTCTCTCTCTCTCTCTCTCTCTATATATATATATATATATATATATATATATATATATATATATATATATATATATATATATATATATATATATATATGAAGAGAGATAAACATAAAAAGAAAGGGTAGTTGACTTGAACCTCTTGAGAATTATCAGAGCTGCGTAATGAACAAACAGAACTCCGTTTGCAGTTATAACTGGCGAAAAAGACAAGGCAATTTCACAGCGCGCCAGTCCATATAGGAAATGACCGTACGAACACATCCAATAAATATGCGCTTCTATACCAGACACAATGTTCTAATTTCTTCACAGTATGCCACACATTATGGCGGAGACCCAAGGTTATTTACTGTGTTGCCTCTGATACGTGGTTTTTCTACTGCTTCTTCTAGTGCGCCTTTTTCTACGCTGCCGTTACCGTGACCCTCCTTAGTCTTTTTACACGGGCTAGTGGATCCCTATGGGTTAGGCTCTGTCCCCTTCAGGCGTGAATTATGATGGAGTGCCTACAAATGTGTCGAACCTTCAAACATTACTTGTGAGGCACTCCATATTGCTCTGCAAGAGGGAGAATGTGGTTATATGTTGAAAAGTGCATTTTCAGTAATTACTTGTAATAGAGCGTAATTCAAATAAGTTTATTCTGCAGTCAGGCATGCTCTAGACTGTCACAAGGAGAATTAGAAGTGATACTTGAAATACGTGCGTATTTTTTGCAGCTTCTGTTCACTTCGAGCCAACGAAAATTATATTTGTGACATGCTTCCAGGAACATTACTCGTCAAGCCAATCGTCAAATATGGCAATGCCTTCAGGAAACTGATTGTCTGCAGGAATACGCCACACTTTAAAGGAAAAGTGAAAGCACACTCAATACGACGAGTAATTAATTTAATCTATATCTAAGTGTTTCTTGCTCTTCCGTCGAAACTTGTTGACTGAACACGCAAAATGGAGTTGCGTCCTCGTATGGGGACATTGAGCCTGAAGGGGCTATACTTCGATCACTGCTGTCTCTGCCCCATCAGAACCTTCCACCTTGTCCAGCTGTCAGAAGCAATAGGTAAGCTCACCTCTCCATTAGCCCCTGCTGCAGCAGGCGTACTCGCATTGCCAGTGCTCTATTGTTTCACAGTGTCGCTCGCCCATTGCAGTGTCGCTTGACGTGCTCTTTCATGCATTATGTACACATATATGATGTATGAATTGTGCCCGCAGGCGCAAAAGCAGATCAATATGTTCAACATTGGGCAGGGAAAGGATAAGAGTCCTCGTTATGACACGGCCCTTAACCTGATGTGGTACTGGCTCGACGTAGCTACAAGTACTCCATTTCACGCAATCAAAACACCAAAACCCTTGCAATTTGCTATTCTATAAAAAAGGGTACCGATAGAAAAACCTGGCTCTCTGAAATTGTGATTTACGGAGTAAGAAAGACGATAATAAGCAGGCTGGCAAAAGAACAGCAGCTAAGTCAGATGAATGTGGATCTTGAAGCTTAGTAATCCTTATACGACAAAGAAAATGTTTATGGCGTAAAGTGTTACTTTTTAACAGCGACGATGGCGAATGCGCTTGCTGAATACAGGTATACATGCAGGAGAATGGAAAGACGTAGGGCTCCAATGTTGTGAGCAAACAAAGCTATACAATGCAGCTGTAATTATGACATTGTTCAAGCTTGGGCCGGTTAGCACATGTATGAAGGGAAACAGCGCAAAAGACAAAAAAGTTCTTCAGGACCATCGTCTCTTGGTTTAGAGACACGCATATGACACCTGCGAGAACCTCATATATATATATATATATATATATATATATATATATATATATATATATATATATATATATATATATATATATATATATATATATATATATATATATATATATATATATATATATATATATATATATGGATAGATACATAGCCTTCAGGAGTGGAACACGTAGTAAGAAAAGCCGGGCCCGTTCGCATCGCCTTCTCATTCGATTGCCACGATTCGTTTCCCAGTGAACGCCTCAACCGTACCGCGAGAAATTGAATGTCCGTTCAAGTAACAATTGGTCGTTCTAATTCCTCGTAGAATGCCTACTGCAAGTTCAGTTGCGAAGTGCCCACTATAGTGGCATATACTTGTACGCCATACTTCATCATTTTGCTATTGAAGCGAGCTAGCCACTACGCGTTCGTAAGGCAACACGCGCACCTACGGAGATGCACAGTGCGATTACGTTGTGGCTTATGATGAAGATAAATTATACCTGAGTGCTTTGTAATGGACGGGTCTTTAGACCACACACTCCTTGCGCAATTCACATGACGCGGTGCTTGGCGCGATTCAGCATTTGTACCACGCATTATACGTGTGTTAACGCGACTCCTCCCACAGTAGATGACGCTTGTATAGAATTTTTTTCTTAAGCACTTGAAGTTATTAGCGTGACTCTGTGGTAGAACACTTGAAAGACACGCCGAATGTCTGGCTGCGATTCCCGCTCGAACCCCTGATTAATATTTATTTGCATCCTTCACGATCTTTTTCTTTCTCATGGACAACGCCGACTTTTCGCTCACAACGAACGCCGCCGACGCCGACACCGGATTTCATGCGAAGCGTGCTGTTTTACTCTATCGCGTTAATAAGCAAAGGAAGAAGTAAAGGAAGAACCAGTCGCTCACAGGCACATAACAGCGTCCACCATGCATCACAGAGGGCACTGCCATGACTATTTTAAAAGTATAGTCCCTAACAGCTATCGTTGCAAGAGCACAAGAAGCGGTTGAGCGAAGAACAGCTGCGTACTGGCTTATGCACAGCTCGTCCTCACCACTCAGAAGGCTGCGTGTAACATCGTGTAAAGGCGCATATAATATAACATTATCCGGGCGCCCACTGCTCAGAAAACATACAACATCAACGGCGTGGCGAAGCGAGATGAATCACTCTTCTCAAAGCGAGAAAAAAAATAAAAAAATTGGCCGCGTATCTGCGTGCTTCGCTGCAAATGTCGTGTAAAGACGATAGAAGAGGCGCTGTGTGAGATATGGACGCCATCTGGCATTACGTCGGGAAACATGAGTGCTGTGTTGCGTGCTGGTAGTCCCGGCGCAGCAGCAGGCGAAGACCGGCGGTGACCAACGCGACCGGCGGGGACGCCAGCCAGCCCGAAAACGCGGTTTGGCGCGAAGCGCTGAAGCAGAGAAACGTCCGCACTCAACGAGTACTCTCCACACACTCTTTTATTTACACGTCGCCTGGGTAAAACAGGAACGCCAGAGCGGCGCCCACAACCGGCAGCCTGAAGGCTGCCCAGAACGCTGCTTTTTCATTTTTTAAATATTTTTTTTCACCTTCTTGGCCTTCTCAAAACTGAAGTTTTTCAACACCAACCCATGGCATTCGTACAGTGCAATACAGAACCGAAACCGAAACACAACCATGAGCTCGTGCGAAGGGCACGGAGGAAGGCAAATTTCAGCGCAGTCGCATTTTCAGCTTTGTTGAAACAGCGCTCACTAGACGACGACGAAGTAAAAGAAGGCACAGGACAGGCAGCGCCTGTCCTGTGCCTTCTTTTACTTCGTCGTCGTCTAGTGAGCGCTGTTTCAACAAAGCTGAACGCACACCAACTCGCTCAAGCTTCCATTCTCATGCATTTTCAGCGCAGCTTAAGAATCTAGGGTCCTTAAAATTACGTATGTATGCATTTTCTATTAAAGGAACACGCCACCTAATACTTACCTAGTGATGTTGCACCTCAGATATGCATGATATTTACTTTTTGATCGACAACGTTCACAAGTATGAACAGCCCTACCAGTTCAAGACGGCCGGCCCTTGGGCAAGTGGTTCAACTTTGGCCGAGTGGCTGAATCGAGGGACGTGCCGACAAACAGAAAGACAGACAGACAGAAAGACAGACCAAAATTTCTGCGTTTAGGTTCCCCAAGAAAGACTATCGTCTTTAAAATTACACCATTTCCCGCTAAAGGGGAGCATGAGGCGATGCGAAGCCGGAGCACTTGCACGATCGCGTTCCGCTGGCGTTCTTTGGGCATGCTACCGACCTCGCGTCGTGGAAGCCGAAGAGGAACGCTACGCGCGTCTTGTCTTCCCTCTAGCCTGGCCGTTAATTCTCACAGGGCGAGCGGGGAACGCAGTCAGCAGGCGTGCGAGAGGGGGGTAGCGTAGGAGAGGAGAGAGAGAGGGGGAAGGGACGGGCATGCGCTGGTGCTCATCGCGGCGTTGCGCAGGAGAGAATTTCGGCATGTCTAGCCCGCGTTTCAGAGGAAGAGTGGAAAGGGGGAAGAGGGAAAGCGGAGAGGGAGAGGGGACAGGGTATGTGGAGAGGGGGAGGAGAGAGGGTATGAGCATGCGCAGTAAGGGCGGTCACGCCGCACACCACCACTACCACTACCACCACCGGATTGAACTCCGCCATAAGATACTTCGCATCTAATATTGAAGGCTCTGTCGTCTGGGAACAATTGTATGTTACAAATAACGTCAGAATGAAAATATCCGCAAACAGGAGGCCGGTGCTCGAGCTGACGTTACAACAAGTGGACTTGTCTTCAAGGCTGGAACTGTTCCAGCCTTGAAGAAGACAAGTCCGCTTGTCGAAACGTCAGCTCGAGCACCCACCCTATGTTTACGGATTTTTTTCATAGCAAGCTTCCATCTTCCCATTCCTGTTGTTTTAGGGGCGAAGCTCCTTATAGCGGCACCCGTTTGTCCCTCGTAGCGTAGTATGTAACCAGTCTTACGCTTTGACCTGCAAGGTGGTGCCGGTGGGAGATTTCTCCTGTGCGTTGTTGAACAATAAAAAATTCGCAGCGTTAGCTAAAACCCGACTTCTTCTGTCTCTCATTCCCATTAGCAGCCATTCTTTACCTCCAAGGTAGTGCCTGGTGAGATTTCTCCTGTGCGTGATTAAACAATAAAAATTTTGTTCAAAACGCCGTTGACTGATGAAATAAACCAACAAAAGACGCCAGATGTTTTGTAAAAGCAAAACGAAAGAACGCCAGATGTTTCCAAAGCAAAACGAAAAGACGCCAGCTGCTTAACGAAAGACGCCAGATGTTTTCTAAGCAATGGTTTTCTAAACAATGAAAATTCACAGCGTACATGTAAAATTAAAGTGCGCTGCAAGTCGTCATAACTCATCGAACCTTTAGTATAAACGCGCCCGATCTCACGTCGGTGATGATGTACTGGGCAGAATTCACGGAAGATTCACGGTTTACCGATGAAGCTCCGCAGTTTCGCCCACTCATCATCATTCACTCCGTGGATATGCTGTGATTTTTTTTTAAAGAAGATAAAGTAAGAAGATACAGATACTTCAGTTGTTAGTCGGCGTTTGTGGTGTCGTGACTTCTTTCTTGTGTCCGTGTTTGCACGTCCTGTCTTTTTAGAAAGATACAGTAATAACCGGACCATTTACATGGAGAAACCCTTAGAAAGAGGCATAGAATCTGTACAGTACACGAGAATGAAAGATGATGAAAAATAAAACGAACTGCCGGCATTCATTTGATCATCTGAAATTTTGTTTGTATTGATAAATAAAATTATTGGGCAGTAACAATTATTTTTATGTGTGTGCGCGATGGTTCAAGTTCCACTGCAGTTTCAAGTTCCACTGCAGATCTGATGAGAGGTAAGGTTACTTGAAGAATTGAAGAGTAAGTCTAAAGGCCGGACATTCGAGGTACTTAGTTAAAATGGAGACACTGGGTAGACAAATTCTTAATACTTGTAGGACGCATCGGCCTTGCCGGTAAAATCGTAAAGACTGCTATACATTATTTCAGAACTCTGAGAACCTCGCATTACATTTGACCTCTTCGCTTGCAATGTTGATCTTTCATTGTACGTTCTGCGCGAGTTACTAGAGTTAGAATAAAAATGGTAAAGTTTTTTGTTGTTGTTGTTCTTGTTTTGCAGTCTTTAGAGAATGAAGAAAACTGCAGTGAATGAATCGCTGCTTAACACTCGCGAAACTTTCGCTTCTTCTTCTTCTTCTTCTTCTTCTTCTTCTTCTTAATTTTGCTAAAGATATAGAAGCCGCAGTTTAATGAATGCGCGTCGTCACGCAGGATCACCTCGCATATATTCCTATGCTGAGTGTAACCTTTCATAAATGGAAGCGAGTGCACTAACTTTTATAGTAACAGCATATGGTCTTAAAAAGCAACCACACCAAGCTACTGGGCACTATTCTGTGCACTTCGCCGTACAATGACTGAGAAGGTAATCATAAAGTTCTAGTTTTTTGTTCAGTTTTTTTCTTAAAGAAGACAATGTACTTTCAAGCTTCGCTTCCTCATTCACCAAGCGGTAGCCACGCTCTTTGCAGTACCCTAGGCCTAGGCCCTATAGCTCAGGTCAACTGGCGGAGAGTCCCGGAAATGCTCTGCATTCCTTTCCCTCTGATACATGGCCGCTTACATTCTTTTGGTGCTAAAACGCTGTCCCAGCCGTCGGAACCTAACAACGGCACGTCAGGCAAAGGACTTCTGCATCCTTGCGTCCTGCGCGCCTCTTTTTACCATCTCGTTCTTTGCTTTCGCCCATAGAACAGTTCCTTTCAATACCGTTTTTATTTTTACTTCGTGCGTTTGTTGCCAACGTTATGGTGCGGCAGTGGACAGCTCGTTAGAGCCAGTCCGTTGCTTTTACGATCCCCTCTTTTACAGCGCTCGGAAGAAAAGTGCATGCAATGCAGAGTCGGGAAACTGGGCGGCACTGGAGTCTATTCAAAGCGACCGGGGCGTTAAGTAAGTCACTGTATTCGGTCGCGCGGTATTCAGGCGAGAAAAGCGAAGAGGAGAGGCGGGACTTATTTGCGTATGCAGCGGTACCGAGAACGGAGAGAAAGGAAAGAGAAAGTAAAAAAGAAAAGAGAGAACAGATTGCATCTTCACGGGAACAAATTTTACGGCCGACAAAAAATAAAAGCCTCAATTATTGGCCCACGAAAGGTTAATGACTATGAACGTCTCGTTTTATTTGTATGGGCGTAGCAGCAGTACCCTAATAAAACGAGTTAGCCCCTTAGAGAGCATGTGCACGTGCCTTTCTACAGCTATGAGGTAGCTATGATGTCTCAGGAAGCTTCAGCTGTTTTTTAATATTTTTTTTAAGTATAGGTGTTCTTTAGCGAAATATCAATACTATTTGTTTCTTGTGTTTTTTCTGGAAACGCTTGTTTGTATATTTTGATTTTGATTGATTTATTACTGAATCCATTAAATTACTCTCCTATTGTAATATAACATTAATGACATTAATAATAATAACTTTATTTCAGCATCATCAAAAGAAACACAGCATCCGTGATGCTACAGGGCGCTAGCAAAAAGCCTATAATGGATTGACAAAGGCCAGCCCCTCATTTACAAAGCAATACAAAGCAGCACAGCAGGGAACAACGACGTGGAATTTATGTCTATATTAACAAGGTCATTTGCATAGGTCGGCAAGCTCACTTATGAGTCGACTCACTCAGACTCACTCAGACTCGGATCAGCCCGTAAGTCTGAGTGAGTCCAGATGAGTGAGATTTTGATGAGTTTGAGTGCGAGTGTGTCCAGTTGAGGAAATGTTTTATGAGTCTGAGTCCGAGTGAGTCCGGTTGAGGAAAATATTGGTGAGTCTGAGTCTGAGTGAGCCCTAAGCGCAAAATATATTTCTCGGTTGAGTCTGAGGAAGCTCCACCTTTTATGGCCGACCTATGGTCCTATCTACTTACCATAAGCATTACTGCCAGTCTTATATCGGCTTACGCTTGTACACAAGTCTATTCGCACACATCTCAACGCACTCACGCTCATGCGCCACCTCAACATTTATTAGTTAGAGACGTTATTTTGGAGGGGTGCCATGGCCTCCCCCCGCAAACTCCTTTACTGAAAGTGCTTGATAAAAATATCGTGTGATTCCGGTATTTCATAAAAATACCATTAGTGGATTACTGACAACTCGTATTCGAAGGTATAGGATCAAAAGGTGTATCGTAGAACCCCGATTATGTGAGATGTTGGCATTAAAGAGCATCGACGCCAAGTTTGAAAAAGAGGTAGTTTTACGCTCACGGACTCATGAATCGGCTCACTCAGGCTCACTCAGACTCAAGTAAAGCCGGTGAGTCTGAATCTTAATGAGTCCGGCTGAGTAAAACGTTGGTGGGTGAGTTTGAATCCGAGTGAGCCCACTTGAGAAAAAAGTTTAGTGAGTCTGAGTCCGAGTGAGTCTGGTTGAGGAACATTTTGGTGAGTCTGAGTCCAGTGAGCTCTCAGAGCAAATTATATTTGTTGAGTAATTATGAGCGAGCTCCAACTTTTTTGCCGACCTATGTCATTTGTATATAAGTTGAAAAGCAGTGGGGCGAAGAATGCTTCCCTGTAGAACACCGTGTAGTAATAGTTTGAAGCAAGAATGAGAATTGCTAATGTGCACGCTTTGCTGCCGATACTGTAGGTAGGACAGAGAGGAAACAACCTCTGAAATCATAATATTTCAGTTTTTTTAAGAGTGTGACGTGATTTATTCAGTTGAATGCCTTTGAATAGCCAATGACAATTCCTAGTTCATACAGTTCGCGTTCAAAGGTATCAACATTTCTTCTTGCTTTAGTAAAGCACTCGCTGTTGAAGGTGTTCTTCAAATTTGTTTTTCGCTGCTTACACTGACACCTTTATTGATGTTGCAAAGACGATCACCATAGCCGACCTGCGCTTTAGAATATTGCAAAAGCGCACAAGCTCCTTCAGCTTATTACCTTAATTCACCAACGTCCTACTGAACGGAGGAAACGGGCTCTCTCTTTTAAAGATTCGCTGACACTAGAGTTCGTAGACACTGATTTGCCGTCCAAGTCCCGCGTCCAAGAACGTATTACAAACTTTTGTGTCTTTGTTCAAGTAAGTTTTTAACAAAAATTCGGACACAAAAAACCTATACGGCCCATCCACTCCGTGAAGATGTTCGTACAGCGAAGGTGTCTATGCGGGATGATCCCCATTGCGGCATTCCTTGCAGGGTGCCCTGCTGCCCTCAGTAGTCTCTGCAACCCTTCCCTACCGCGTTGCCTCGGCCTCGCAAGCTCGCATTTCGAAGTATTCGGCTTTCCGCTGACGAAATGCCCCAGCTTCGGGAGCTCGCAGTCCGAAATCGTCGGCTCTCCACTGGCGCTTGGCCTCCGTTTAGCGATCTCGCATTCGCTGAGTCTTCGGCACGGCGACGTCTAAACACACAAGTCTATACGATTGGCTAGCGTGGTTACGTGTGGTTAGGAAAGCACGTGAGTCTATATGATTGGCTAGCGAGAGCACGTGATGTCGTGAATCCACCGATTTGAAATACGTGCGCTTACATCTGATTTGCCAAAGCTAGATCACGCGACCTGCCGGCTCAGGTAATGGTACATGCCCACTAGGGGTTTCTTTCGGACACCGACTACTACTACTATGCACATGCTGGGCTAAGACAGTTTCGCTGTAATACACCTTGCCTGTCTCACAATATTTGAGTGCTCTTGGCGGCGGCTGCGGCGGCAACGTGGTGCCCTTCAGCCTACGTTTGCTCAGCAGTCTTTCGAACCCTCTCTTTTCCATCTGCCTAACGCGTCTGTAACTGGTAACATCAGGCATCTTAACAGAACAAGCGTCTCTGCATTAAACAAAGAGTACGCCCACCAAAAAGTGCAGTCTCGGTTGCTTTCTTTGTGACAGTACCGGACAAAAAAGAAGCGCTTAACTACTTCAAAGCGGAGTTCACTTCCGGCGTGTGCTATATTACTATTTGTTCTGTCTCTATCACCAACTCTTTAGTGCTGTCAGGGGCCCAGTGAGACGTCGCATTCCTTACAACAAGGTTGCGGAAAATCGCTCGCTCTCATGCGATGCGCTAACGTCAACCGCTGTTCATGGTTTAGCTCTTGTAAAGCGTGCTTTGCTGTACGCTTTCTTTATTAAAGGCGAAGCATCCTCAAAGAGATACGAATTCCTGCAAGATGACACAATAATTTTGATACTTGTAACGAAAACACAAATGGTCTTTATTGACCCATTAAATGTCATAATTACTTGATATCCTTTGTGTTCCTTACTTGTGCTCTTTCTGCGTCTATATAGTAATTGATAGCGCAAGTACTGTGCTCAACTAAAACAATTTCAGAGCCTACTAGTGTAGGGCGAAATAAATTACGTCAGAGGAACCATTCCGCGCATATGATGAAGGAGCCACTACAGAGGATTCATCTCCATTTTTTTTATGAAAGGAATGCCGCAGCTAACTATGGCATCCGTCTCAGACAGGTTGTGGTTTTGGCAAGTAAATATGCGAGAATGAACCAATATTTTCATGTTTCTCAGGATTGAAAAATAAGGACTCGTATTCTGCATTTGTTCTAGCTGTACATTTGCCATTTCTTTGTGTACGTCCAAATGTGAAATGAGTCTCTGACATTAGCATGAAACCTATCAAAACCGATTTCAGAAGTTTATGGTCAGCCCACATTATGCATACACAGATGCATTTACTGCCTCCACATTTGAGAAGCATGAGATGTAATCAACTGGAATCGCACTTGGGATCAACTTAAACATGAAACTTTGTTTCAAAAAGTAAATTGTCCGCGCCAGGGCAAGAGTTGGCAGAGCGAGTGTCAACAGGAGAACTGTTTGTTAGAACAGCGGTTTTCAGGACACATGTTGATGAAGGCAAGTCCCAATGTCGAAACAGTGAATCAGGCCTCAGACATCCCCCGTTTGTCTCGTGGCCATTACTCTGTCTCCAGCTTGATTTTTAAAAATTAAACCTATTTAAGGAGAGGTATTCAAGCAGAGCTTTTTGTTGGGCTACTTGGCGCATGTTAGCGGAAGGAATAACGGAAAACGTTCGTCCGTGTCACTTCTTGTGTTCCTCACGCTGGCGCCTTATTCCTTCCATTATTTAAGGAGATGTCGGTGGTTATGTGTGGCGCGGGATACTGCTTTTTTTCCGACATCTCATGCATCGTATTAAAGTTTTTTATCAACCACAAGGTAGACAAATAAACATATGAAGGAACAACAAAAAATTCACACATAGTAGGCCACTGGTGCTGTTACTTCTACAGTAGTAATGCCATCCGCGAAACGGTATCGTTAAACATGGCGTAAAAAAATTGATGTGATAGGAAAAGTGCTGGGAAAGTGCTGTGATAGGAATAAGTGAGCTATCGCGCCAATAAACCACAACAAGAAAGGAGGATGTTGAGTCGGGCCCTCATTCCTTCCTTAAAAACATACTAGTGTTGGGTATGGTGCCCTCGCGTTATATATATATATATATATATATATATATATATATATATATATATATATATATATATATATATATATATATATATATATAGAGAGAGAGAGAGAGAGAGAGAGAGAGAGAGAGCAAAGCATGGAGAGGCAGGGAGGAGGCAGAGATCATATGAAAGCAAGGCGGTTTACTCTCTGACGAGAAACCGTCAGAATTACACAGATATATTGAAAGACGGCAGCAATGTCGGGGACTCGACGCCTTTTATTCAGCAGGGCCGCCCGACCAATTCTACGAACGAGGAAGACGCTCCAAGTGATGATGATTATATACAGGTGAAGAAGATGAAGGACGAATGCTGTGAATATTGTGCTCACACTAATTTCTCCCTCGCGCGGAAGCGGCCAACCTGGCCGCTGTTTATGGCGATGCCGTAGGTCGTAGGAATGGTTTTAAGCGTGACACATGAACAACCTCCGTGCCACGGCAACGACCATCGGAAGGCATGATAACGGGAGTTACCCGATAGTTCACGGGAGAAGTTTGCTCGACAACAGCGTAGGGGCCAATAAAACGTGACTGAAATTTATCACATAGGCCAGGAACTCGCGTTGGGGTCCACAGCAATACTTCGTCTCCGGGACTGAACTGAACGATGCGGTGAACGTCATCGTAGCGAGTCTTGCGCTCCTGTTGACTTGCCTCGGTATTGAGGCGGGCGTGGTGGCGACAAGTGGCCAGGCGAGAGATTAAGTGCGCACTCGATGACGCCGACGAGTCCACGGGGACATCAAAAAAGGAGACGTCGAGGGGAGATGTCGGTTGACGGCCATAAACAAGAAAGAAGGGTGAATAGCCCGTGGTGCGCTGCGTTGCGGTATTGTACGCAAAGGTCACGAATGGCAGGATGGTGTCCCAGTTGGTGTGGTCGGCATTAATATACATGGAGATCATATCCGACAGAGTTCGATGAAAGCGCTCTGTGAGGCCATTAGTCTGGAGATGGTAGCTGGAAGTCGTCTTATGGATGGTATTACATGCGCCGAGAACGTCTTCGAGTAGTTTCGAGAGAAACGCCTTGCCGCGGTCACTCAAAAGGACGCGCGGCGCGCCATGTCGCAAAAAGATAGCTTCCAGGAAGAAAGTGGCGATGTCCTCCGCTGATCCTGAAGGGAGGGCAGCTGTTTCGGCGTACCTGGTCAAGTGGTCGACTGCAGTGACAATCCATCGCTTGCCGGTGGCTGATATTGGCAGTGGTCCGTAGAGGTCGATGCCAATGACTTCAAATGGAGCGTCAGGACATGGAAGAGTTTGTAGGAGTCCGGCTGGAGATGAAGTGGGTCGTTTGCGGCGCTGGCAGAGCGAGCATGAAGCAACATATCGTGCTGCGCAGGTGGAGAGTCCAGGCCAGGCGAAACGACTGCGAATTCGTTCATATGTTTTGTGAAAGCCGAGATGGCCAGCCTTGGGGTCGTCGTGAAATGCTTCTAATATCTGTGCTCTGAGTGAACGAGGAGCGACGGGAACCCAACGCTGTCCTTCAGGATAGAATACAAAGCGGTAGAGGATTGAGTTTTCTATCTTGAAGTTCTGCAACTGGCGACGGGCGCGGGCGTTGGGAGGACGAGACGAGCCGTGAAGGCGTTGCATAATGGAGTGGCAGTAAGCGTCACTGCGTTGACGAGACGCGAACGTCTCGTTGCGGAATGAAGGAAGCACATTCAGAGCGGCGAGCGAATGGACTGAAGAAGACGCGTTGACTGGGTCGCTCACGGATGACGACAGGCCGGGTATGTTTGACGACGGAGGTAATGGACAACGGCTAAGGGCATCTGCATCATTGTGTTTCTTGCCAGATTTGTACGTAACGTCGAAGTCGTATTCTTGAAGACGAAGTATCCAGCGACCGAGACGTCCAGACAAATTCTTTAACGTCGACAACCAGCACAAAGCATGGTGGTCAGTCACGACGGTAAAGTGACGGCCGTGGAGGTAAGGTCGAAATTTCTGAATGGCCCAGACAACGGCGAGACACTCCTGCTCAGTGATGGTGTAGTTTTTCTCGGCTGATGTGAGGGTACGACTTGCGTATGCGATCACGCGTTCGCCAGAACGCTCATGTCGTTGCAATAGAACAGCGCCGAGTCCATGACCGCTGGCGTCAGTATGGAGGAGAGTGGGTGCGGTGTCATCGAAGTGACAAAGCACTGGCTCTGACGTGAGGGCACCTTTCAAGGTGTCAAAAGCCATTTGGCACTCGTCCGACCATACGTATGACGTTCCCAAGAAAGGAGTTGGTGAAGCGGTGCGGCAATGGTGGCGAAGTCGCGTATAAAGCGCCGGAAGTAAGAGGCGAGGCCAAGAAAGCTGCGGAGCTCTTTGGAGCGATGAGGCGTCGGGAAGCGAAGAACAGCGGCAATCTTGTCGGGATCAGGCCGAATGCCGTCTTTGCTGACGAGGTGTCCCAATACCTTAATACTTTTGCTTGCAAAGCGGCACTTTTTGGTATTCAGCTGGAGACCAGCAGCTGCGAGGCACGCCAGAACTTCGTCTAGGCGCTGCAGGTGTTGTTCGAATGTGGAAGAAAATATCACTATGTCGTCGAGGTAACATAAGCACGTCTTCCACTTAAGGCCCCGCAGTACAGTGTCCATCATTCGTTCAAAAGTTGCTGGCGCATTGCAGAGGCCGAAAGGCATGACGTTGAATTCGTAAAGTCCGTCGGGTGTGGCAAAGGCAGTTTTTTCCTTGTCGTCCTCGTGCATGGGAATTTGCCAGTAACCCGAGCGTAGGTCAAGGCTGGAAAAATATTCCGCTCCTTGCAAGGAATCTAAAGCATCATCAATGCGAGGCAGGGGATATACATCTTTTCTGGTTATTTTGTTCAAGGCACGGTAGTCAACGCAGAATCGCACCGAGCCGTCTTTCTTGCGCACAAGAACGACAGGAGACGACCAAGGGCTTGCGGAGGGGCGGATGATATTTTGCTTGAGCATATCGGCAACGTGCTTGTCGATGATCTCGCGTTCGCTAGAAGAGACACGGTAGGGTCGGCGGCGGACAATAGAAGTTCCATCGGTGTGTATACGATGGGCTGCCGCCGATGTCTGCCCTAGAATAGGGGAGTGTACGTCGAAGGAAGAGATATGCTTCGACAACAACGCCAGTAGTTCGTCTGCTTGCGGCGGAGTCAAATCCGTGCTTATTGAATTGGCGAGAGTCGTAGCAAGAGTAGCATCCGTTTGTGAGCGTGGTTCCGCCCCACAAGTATTCGCAGCCACTACAGAGACAGGTGTGTGTCCACGCCGCAAACTACAACAGCGCCTTCAGGAAGCAGAATCGGCTCATTTGTGACATTGAGTACAGCGAGGAAGGCGGTGCCATTGGTGAAGCGAACAAGACTCGATGCCAGTGCAATTCCTTTGGATATATAACGGGCTGATGGAGCGACTAGAACGTCACCGTGGTCAATGAAGTGTGAAGCAACCATAAGAACATGTTCGTGGCAGGTGGCACCACGGAATCTTTGACGGTTCGTAGGCGATGGCGTGACCAATCTTCCGCGTCGGTAGCATCAGTCTCTTGCATATGTACGAGGCGTTGTCGACAAGAGATGGAAGCGGCAGCCTCAGAAAGAAAGTCCCATCCCAAAATAAGCATATAAGCGCAGGAGGTCAACACGGCGAACTGAATATGGTGCTTGATCCCTTCAATGAAAACTCGAACGGTGCACTGTGCTGATGGCCGTATCGTAAAGTCATTTGCGCTACGTAAGGGAGTGCCATTATAAGGTGTAGTAACCTTGCGGAGACGACGACACAAATCAGCATGAATTACAGAAATAGAGACTTCAGAATGGATGTTTGGGGTCCCGAAAATCCTCCGAATTTGTTGAGCGAAGGTAGGCCAGTCAGGGAAGCTGCCCTCGTGGTTAAAAAACCACGTTTTTGCTACGTCGGACAGATAGAAGGCGACGTGACGAAGTTTTTGAGGTGCGTCCCATTGGTTGTACACACTGGTCATGTCATATTCTTTTAGCCATACTTCGACATCGTCGCGTGGGAGACCGGAGAAGATGGGTGGGTCCCGCTGCCGGGCGGTGACGGTCCATGCGGGGGCGGGTGGTTGGACGGGGTTCGCGGATGGTCCAGGCAGCGTGTCTTGGGCCATGACAGCGGGTACGCTGAGCAAACGACGACCGGAACGAAGCTCCAGGGAACTCGACGTTGTAGAGGACTTGAGGATCAAAAGCAGCCTCCACCACTTTGAAAGACGGCAGCAATGTCGGGGACTCGACGCCTTTTATTCAGCAGGGCCGCCCGACCAATTCTACGAACGAGGAAGACGCTCCAAGTGATGATGATTATATACAGGTGAAGAAGATGAAGGACGAATGCTGTGAATATTGTGCTCACAATATTGCTACTTCCGGGAACGTGCCTCAGCGTCGCTGTCATCCGCGCTAAAAACACTGCGTCGAAAGTGGTGCCGAGCGCAACTGCCTACGCGCATGCTGCAATCCCGCGCGCATCAGCGAGCGCCGCTCCTAATGCAGACTAATGTGGCTTTGACGTCAACAGCGGCAGCGAAAATAGAAATTGCGGCCGAGCGGATCTCAGTGCTGTTTGCAGCCGCAGGCTGCGTAACTCGCCCACGTATGCGGATGAGCAGACAGTGCTAGCGTGCGTGATCGCACTTCGGCGTCTATATGAAGTGCCGACAAAACGCGCTGCAGTCAGCAACCTTTGCTTACTGCACTCGTCCGAAGCTGCACCCCACGGTCTCTCCCTTCGTCACGAGGTATTTGTTAATTAAAAAAAAATATAATTCTCGCGAACACACCAACGTTAAAAAGCATCCATCCGCTGCCTTGTACATATCCTGTCACGCATTCAGCGAACTGGTTGGCAGTGTGACTGATGCCGCAAACATGCCTAATTTCTCAATAAAACGGTTGTGGAGCTCTGTGCTGCAGAAGTCTTCAAAATATCGAACCTTCTGAAGCCTCTCTACGACCACGCGCTTCACGTTTAGTCGGTATAGTTTGCTGATCGTCGGCTGTGTTGTGATACTAGGTAATTAATATGTTGTGCAGGCGCTCGTGCAAAAAAAATTACATTTTTTTCAACGTTTTGACCTGGGACCGATTCCACGTCGAAACTTCGAATAAATACAATCTTTTTCGTACTTGCGCCTGCAAATATATATCTATCTATATATATATATTATATACTACAAAATTGTTTTGCACAACCAACGGAGCAGCTCTATACCCATGAATACATTCATTTATTATTTAAAAAGCCGAATGAAAAGTCAAAAATGCCTAGCGGAAGCCGTGTTGAACAAAAATGACATTCATCATACAGAAAATGACTGCACATTCTCTGACACCAGGACACGGGGTTGGCGAGAACGTAATGGAAAAAAAAAAACGGGAAGCTTACGGAGCCAAAAAAGCTTCAGCTGAGCGGAAAACTTACTGTTGCTCCTAGCGCACTTACGAAAATAGCAAGAACAGATTGGAATTGCTCTACGACAGGAAACAAAATTACAATGAAACAACACTTCGATAAAAACAAAACAATATCGAGCGTTTAGGGTAGCAGGATGAGAGTGCAGCTGTATCCGTCATTTGTGGACGCCACTCGCGAGAGAAGCCGGTACCCGGAACTACCCGTTTTTTACTCGTGGTAAAATTTTTAAGCAGCCCCCAAATACATTTTCTCCGAAGTGGAAATGAATTTGCTCTCCAAGATGTTCCTGACAGTTCGACTGTTCCTGACAGGCAATTTTCCGGTGTAAACACTGCCAGCAAAACAAAAACACAGAGATAGAAAGAGAGAGAGAGTGTGAGAGGTGGAAAGAAAGTGCCATTACACGCAAGGTCTTCGGCGAGAGCAGGGACGCTAGCGTAGCTCAAATTGCGCCGTTTTCCAACGTTTCGATTTGGTGAAATTTTTAACGCGCAAACTTGCCTCATCAGCGTGTTACTAAAGTCCTTGTTATCTCGTAAAACATAGAAAAGCCACTTATACCAGTGGCGCACGTTATTGTGTCAGTTACCAATTAAAAAAAAATGCTTGAACAGGCGGCGTCGCCAGTTGCAGCGACACCCCCTGTTTAAGCATTTGTCATCTTTTCAAGCCTCAATTTTCTCCTAAGCTTCTGGCTTTCTTAGTCAACAATTGTTGCGATACATTCAACCGTATATTGAAAAACCTCTTCAGTAATGGTCATTTGCCATGACAATAAATTTTCAAAGCACACCCTGCGTCTTT
This sequence comes from Rhipicephalus sanguineus, assembly GCF_013339695.2. Taxonomy (NCBI): domain Eukaryota; kingdom Metazoa; phylum Arthropoda; class Arachnida; order Ixodida; family Ixodidae; genus Rhipicephalus; species Rhipicephalus sanguineus. Next base: position 99,259,333 of record NC_051177.1, on the reverse strand, counting down.
AGGCATTGCGATTCGTTAGTATGATATATATATATATATATATATATATATATATATATATATATATATATATATATATATATATATGTATATATATAAAAGACATGACAGCGCGAAGTCCTGAAAATGTAGCACGGATTGTAAGTGACAAATATTCAATAATCCGTAATGCCTCTGTGCAATGAAGCAGGATATGTACATTTTAAATCGCAGTGTTCCACAATTTTTAGACACTAGCCTGACAGGCTATAGCCCATAACTTCGCGGCTTCACAAAAGTGTGCTACCTGTGATAGAGCCATGTTAAACGATTATTCGCCAATAAACAATGGCTTTGGAAATGACACTTGTAGGCTATGCGGTACATATCAGCAACTATAAGAAAATCGCTCTTGATGTGTTTGAAAATGATCTATACATATATCCTCCACACGCAAGGACAATAGGGGCTTTTAGCTTCTACGTATATTAGAGGATTTTAGTCTGTCTGGCACACCGCTATACGCAAAATGCTTTGCGTGGACCGGAATACCGGGTGTGAACAGCGCATGCGCACGCATAGCCGCGCCGCCGAACATGGCCGCGCAGCCGAAAGCGATTGCCGTCCACTTCGAATCTATCAAGGGGCCGTCGCGCGCTCTGTCGCTCGTTATTTCCGAACTGATGATTTTATTTGCTTAAATTCAAATCCTTAAGCTTCGACAACAAAGTATTCGTGCCGATTCGGCGCGGTTTTCGAGAGCCATACTCAAATAATCAATGTGTACGCTTAGCGAGTGACAATCCTGGAATCTCGAAGGACATATATTCTGTGTGTGTTAGTTGTTTTTATCCTCCATAGCTGGCGCCACTTGACGTGGCGGCAGCTACAGCACACGCTATCCGGTATTACGCTACGCCTTGGCGTTACCAGAATACCGGAAAGACTAAACTCCTCTATTACTTAGCTTTACCGTGTTACCGGAATACCGGATTGCGTTTACCGTCTTACCAGAACGCATGTTTTAGAAAACTTTTAGCTCCCCATACGTGAACGTTTATGTACGTACGTAAACGAATACTTTTACGTTTGCGGAAACCACTAAATGGTGATGACAACTGCATTTAAGCTATATTTAATTTAGATAATATTCAATTACCTCTGCGGCAAAATCATAAGAGAGGTTCTTAGCGTGTGGAGTATCCCAGTATACGCAAAGATGTGTAGGAATACCGGGTTACCTGACGATGTGTGTCGACATCTTGTGACAACCAGTCATGGGCACGTTTGTTTTGGCATAGTGTTTTTGAGGGAAAAAATCATTAAAAAGGCAACCCATTCGTAATCATGCCGCTGCAAGACATTTTCACTGGAAATTCTAGTACGGTATTTCTGCAATAACAATTTTGTGCTTGCCTGGTTCATCTTGGTCTCGCTAGATGGCGCCACCTGTCTGGCCTGTCAGGGGCTTTAGGCCTCTCACGTTTACGCATTCGGTATTCTAGGTCGCTCTAGCTTAGGTAATGCGGCTGAAACAAGGTGACCGCAATTTGCGTTCGCACTTCGGCTTAATTTGACTCGGCGGCTGACCTCTCCACAAAACGAATATCGCGGGTAGCCACGAAAGAAGACGCATTTGCGTGATAGGGCCGTAAACGTAAAGCTTATCCGGCGAGTAGTTTACTTTCCGTGAAGGTCCGCGCATGCGCAGATTCGTTCCGGTATCCGGTAACACGGTAACATAAAGAAGTATATGTACAAGCTAAAAGCTCCTAATATCAGGGGCTTGATACTTTAACTATGACGGCTAAAGGACATTAGGAGAAATAGTATAGTAATTGAGTCGAACGAAGCATTAAATAGGATAAAGGTGTAGTAGTCGAAAGTGAGCATGAAATGTAGGAAGAGAAAGGATCGATCAAGGACACAGCACACACGGGCTAAAACACGCACCTGTTTATTCGCTGCAACCGCAGTTTTGTTGTTAACATTGGCACGAGAGGCATAGAATCTTCGCGGGAGCAAGTTTCGTTCGGAGGTCACAGGAACCGAAAATGGTGCAGAATCAGCTTCATTACCATCACAAAAAGATGAACTTAACACTGATTGCGTCGCGTGTTTTCTTACTTGTGCGCTTCGTGTTTGCATCCCGTATCACATTGTCTGAATAGTTGCAGCGAACTTCGTGAAAGTCGCTTGAATACATTAGCCTTCGTTGGGTAGTCTGCTTGTATTGAGGTCGTGCGCGCGTGCGCCAGTACAGCGCACGCCGTCGCGGCGAGAGCTTTATTACCATAATTTATCTTCGCGCGCTAAGGGACAGTGCGGCTTTCTGCTGTCTCCGGCATTCATGACAATGGGTGTACTGGAGAATATCGCATAGTGCTAAGTGAAAGAAATTACAACCTGTACTTTTCCTATTTTTTTATGAAGTTGGAGAAAACACAAACTCAATCATTTTAGCGTAATATGGGTCTTATCCCTGACCTTTTGATGCGCCATGTCTTGTGTCCACTCGAAACTCAACAGAGAACGTGCAACGCTCCAGCGTTGGGAGAAGGCGAGATGCTTTGGTTCTACATCGGTCATAAAGCCGGCAAATATATGTACCGGTAATGACGATGAGAAATACACATTTTATTGCGATAGCACCTACGCCACAACTCGGGGGGGCTTTCCTGTCGTCGTGTGGTCATCGCCGCACTTTGCGGTGTGCTACAAAGCAAGCATGGTTAGTGCTCCGCATGTTTGCGCAGTGCGTCGAAGGGAAGCACCCTGCATGCCTCGTGAAGTGCGCCAGTGTTTTATTTATATATCTATATATCTCCCGCGTTGAGTGCGGAATCGATTGTCCCGGGAAGCGTTTGTTGCTAGTTGAAGTGCCTGCCTCGGCAGCGAGGGTAAGCGCCACTTGAACACGAGCGCTCACACGCCAAGAAATGCCTGTACAGTACTCTAAACCAAGCTTTTACCTAGCCTGCCTTCGCCGCTATCGATAAGCTGCCTAGCTACACGATAAGCTGCCTAGCTCCCTGTGTTACAGAGGGCGTTTCAGCTAACTTGCGCCTAGTATTAAAACAACAAACACATGCGCTACGCGTGTCTAATTTGCCCAGTGTTGTTCAGAACCGTACACGGCAAGTCAGGATATTTTTTTCCAGTCCGCCAAGAAATAAGGATTGTTTAATGAACTTTTTATTAATAACACTAACAAAACAGTTTCAATGAAAACGTTGTAGCATTTCCTCTGAAACGCCGGAAAATTTCAACCATACTAAGATAACTGCCAATCCGATTGGCTGCGTGATTAACAAATGCTGCTTAATCAACCTTTGAAATAGTAACTCTAACGAAAAATATTGATCGAAAAGTTCTGTAGTTGGTTAGGAACGTCGGATTACTTCATCTAGGCTAAGGTGTCTGTCTTGTTTAATTTTCATCCAGCTTTTCTTTAGATTGCACAAAATTAAAAAAATATACTTGGCGCAAGTTAGTTGAAGCACCCTGTATAGTGGCAATTGGATGCTTCCGCGAAATGTCTCAGCCATTTTGGCGACCATCTCAAATGTATTAAAAAAAAGTGGTGATTTATTGCACTGAAAGCAATGAATTGCAAGAATATTTCCGAGAGAAAAAAAATATTGATCACGTGGGAACGTTCCGAATTGTGCGGAATGTCGTATAAGTAATGTAAGCCAGAAAAATTATTCCGAAAGCATCATTTCTCGTTCCAACACCAAATTTGGGTAACATTTCAAGCAACACCTTTTGTGTGAGGTGTTAGAAGCTCAGTTATATTATTGTCACTTTTTTACCAAATACGCCTCCTGAAAATTTGTCAAAATGCTGCATGTTTACGTTTTTTTTTGTTGTATTAGTGCGTTATATTTGAATATCTGAGTAATCAATACTTGCTCAACGGAAGATATATTTCGCGGTAAAAATAGTCTAAAGTTTGTAAATTTTGCGAGAAATAATCACCAATTTGAGAAATTTTTCATTTTGATACACACAGTGACGCAATTTACACCACGTGGTGCTCCAACGAAAAATCAGCTTTATAACTCAATTGAAAGCAAATAAATAGTGATTCTTACATGACAAGTTCTCTCGTTACATTTTTTAAAGTAAAAAAATAATTTTCGAATTTCCCCATTGAAGGCAATTGGGAATTTCAATGAGGAAGCTACTGTATGAAATAATGGGAAGGATGATTTGCCGGATTTTCCATTCAAAGTGGAGGAGACAAGCCAGGATACTCAGAGCTCACCTCAAACACGCTTGCGGACTGATAGAAAGGCAACGGGAGTGTCATATTTACCAAGAATGGTCCAAAACAAGCCAGTCTACATTGGAATACCTTTGGAACAACGTCCCATGGTGCCTACCTTCGAGGAAGAACATCCCGAAGCCAACAAACAAAGTGCTCAACCTGATTGACATCACCGTTTGAGATCGGCATACGAACATTCTGGAACTTGAACTGGGGCCTAGAACCGTGCTTAAACGCTGTAAATAAGATTAGCGCTGTTACATCTGTGTCAAACGACGCTGAAGTCAACACTTGTGTGTCCGTTCCTTTTAGTCCCCCAACCGGGTCGCACTGCCCACATAGCAAAACGTTTTTTTTTTTTCTACGTCTTTGTGCCTTTGTGTGAAAACTGGAATAGTTTGAGTGTACGACCAACATAACTGAATGGTAAGTACTAGCACGGCCGCTGGATCAAAGCGCACAAGGTGCGGCCTGTTGCGTGGAGCCGCCGAGCGTTGGCGAGGAGGGGAGAGCGCTGTTGACAGTTCCGGCCGCAACTTTCGAGGGGGCGCTAGTAGTGGGGGATCCTCCGACGAAGCGCGGTATTGTGAGCGCGCCTTTTTTGCACAGCGGAGTGAGGTTACGAGCTTGTAACAACGATAATCGCGTTGACTCTAATGTGTTGTGCCTCCCACAAACCGAAACGCAGTTCAGCTGCGTAGTTACAGCGGCAGCATGCCGAAGAACTGCTCCGTTCCACTGTGCACGTCGAATGCAAAGAAAAATCCCGATTTGGCCTACCATGAATTTCCATCAGATGCTGAACGCCGACAAGCTTGGCTCAGAAACATCTCCAGGCAGGGTTCTGGAGGAAAGGAAACGAGGTGGGTACCCAGCGACCATTCTTTGGTTTGTTCCCTGCACTTCACCGAAAATGACTACAAGAAAGGCGCGAAACTGCGAATGCTCTTGCTAACTGCTATACCAACGGTGTTCCCCAATTACCCGTCATATATGCAAAAGGTAAGCACTCCTAGGAAAAGGAAGCGGCCTCGAAGAGAACTATCCGATGACAGTGCATCAGTTCGCGCGAACAATAGTGACCCAGAGGAAAGCATGCATGGAGATGTCGGTCAAGATTTCTTCAGCGAACATGTTGCACCTGTTGGATTTTCGGAGGTAACATCTGACTCTGCGCTGCCTGCTGATAGCGAGCACCGAACAAGCTCAACTACAGATAAAACGTCTCAAACAGATCTTGATTTGAAGCGGACGATGGAAGAGGCGAAAATAACAACGAATCGCCTGCAGCGGAAAATTTCCCGTCTAAAGCACTCACTGCAGACACTGCAAAGCCAACACGACACGGTTCGTGAACGGCTACAAGCTTTCGAAAGTAACAAAGAAATCGCCTCTTTTTTGAGTTTACTAAAAGCTGCAAACGAAGGCCACAAAACTGCAGAATTTATCAAAAATCAGGTCTCGAACTTCTTTTCCAAAAAGCCAGTCTACAGTGAAGGAATTCTGAGAGAGTGCGTGCTCTGGAAAGCGTGCTCCAACAAAGGATACGAACATGTCAGGACGAGACGCCTGTTTAAGTTGCCTTGTCGTGCCACGCTACAAAAGTACGTCGGGCACTCAACAGGCGAAATAGGTGTCCCATCGCTGATAACAGAACGCCTCCGCGCAGAGTTTCAGGTGTTGCAAGTTCAACAAGAAATCTTCTGCTCCCTAATCATAGATGAAATGGCAATACAACAGAAGGTGATGTACGACCGTCAAGTTGACAAGGTTTTCGGCCTTGTTGACATGGGTCCTGAACAGCGATCGTCGACAACACCTGAAGTGGCGAACAGGTTGTTGTGCTTCGTCCTACGAGGGCTATCGACTGCTTATGTCATACCAGTTGGGTACTTCTTTACCCGTTGCTTGAGAAGCGAGCAACTTCTTTGTATGACAAAGACTGTTGTAAAGGCAGTCGAAGAGGTGGGCTTCCGTGTGACAAGGATTGTTACCGACAATCACCAGTCAAATGTTGCCCTATTCAAGGCCCTTTCGGAGGAAGGCACGCTTGTGCATGTTGTGCCACACCCATTCAGACATGCTGACCCTCTTTTTTTGTCTTTTGATCCGAATCACCTGATCAAGAACCTCAGAAACAATTTTGTGGAAAGAGAGATGACCGACGGAGATAATCTCATTCAAGGTGGCTTCTATTTAAAGAAGCTACTCGGTATTCAGTCACAGCTGCTCGTAAAGCCAGTGAGGTTTCTAACACAGTCACACGTTGAGCCGAACAACCTAGAGAAGATGAAGGTGTCAAGGGCTACGCAAGTGTTCTCTCCTGTCGTGATAGCGACGCTTGAGTTCCTACAAGAAAACCCACAATGTCACCCCGATGCGACAGAATTTCAAGACTGTTTGCCCACCATCACCTTCATGAAAATGGTGTCGAAATGGTACGATCTTCACAATATTGGCACTGTGAAGCCACACGGTCAAGGTGAAGAACCCTTCTACTTTAGCGACGACGACCGCCTTTCGTGGCTAGAAGTAGATTTCATCACTTACATCGAAGAGATCCAGCATTCTGGCGGCAACGCAAAAAAGAAAATGACCAAAGAAACGTACGAAGCAACACTAATGACTACAAGGTCAACTGTAGCGTTGATACAACACCTCTTAGACAACAAGTAAGTTCTTTTTTTCCTAAATCCACGTTCACATTTTGTATCGTCGTTACGCATATGTATACTGACTAAGTATCGAACAAATTCCTTTTCAGCTTTCGCTACGTCTTGACCCGGGCTTTGAACAGCGACCCTGTGGAGTCTCTCTTCAGTTGCTTTCGGCAGTTTAATGGAGGCAATGACAAAGTCGACGCCAGAACCGCCGTCTTCACAGCCGAAAAGCTTCTAAAGGTATGTAACTGTGCAGCTGCTGGGGGTCCTTGTAACTTGCCACTTTTTTTTACCAGGTTGGAATTCTCCAAGCTGCTAAGAGCGGAAATGCTCCTCATAGCTCAGAAACGAATGCACCTCTCAAGCCGAAAGCCAGAGACGGCGACACCACCGCTATGCCACTTGCGGTAGTGCTTGGTGCTAAACGGCTTTCCCATGAGCTGGAGTTCCTACACGTCTCGTTTGCTACACCGGATGATATCGAGCTAGCTCCCCTAGCATACCTGGCCGGATACCTCGCACGTGCATGTGAGGAGAAGGTACGGACGAATACATTTTGCACTATTTTGTTGTCCTCCTTCGAACGCTGCGCTAGCGCATCGTTCACGCCGAGGCTGTCTCAAACCTTCACTGCTATTCCGCATTCTTCGAAATGCTATTCGCTGTATGTGAACTAGAAATTGCTCATATTTCGCAACTTTTCGTTCCCTTCGCCTGTCTTTTAAAGAATGAAAACCAAGGATAGGGTTCGGGGCTGACTTGTACTGAAGCCTAGTACAGCCCGGAGAAAAAACTCACAGCGTCCCTTATGCATTCACTTAGGACGACTCGAAAGCGAAAGCCATCTTTTTCTTCTCAGTCGATGTGTTGATCCTGCCCCGCCACCCTTCGAAAGCTTTCCGCACCTAACGTGGTTTTGCATTGCCTTCGTGATCAGACCCCCTTTGACCATGCTAGGATGTCATGTGATGACGTCATTATATGACGTTACGTCACGGGGCGTCGCAATGACGTCACATGTTTTGGCGATTTCTGACGTCATATGGCGATGTCATGTGATGATGATTTTTTGCATCACTCGTCCCTGACGCCGCGGAACGCCGACACTTGGCTCGCCACCCTTCGAAAGCTTTCTGCACTAACGTGGTTTTGCATTGCCTCCGTAATCGGGCCACCTCTGACCACGCTGCGATGTCATGTGATGACGTCATTATATGACGCTACGTCGCGACGTCAGATATTTTGGCGATCTCTGGCGTCGTATGATGACGTCATCACGTGACGATGATTTTTCGCATCGCTAGTCCGCGACGTTGACGGTCGAATTTCACGTTTAATGCGGTATATAAGGCTTTGGTCTTAAATGTTTAAGCCCGGATCAAGACAGGGGTTTCGCCATGATGGGGGGCGGTCACTATAACTTTCCCCACCAGATATACATGTATGCCAGTGTTCTTTCCGCATGATGTTCATCTGTCCGCTGTAAAAAATATAGATAATATTTTTGCTTAGCAAGGCCAAGTAAGCAAGGTATCCTATGCACTATTCGTTGCATTGTGCTTTTGATGCAAATTTTTCTTTTGCTTGATTTTATTATTTTGCAGTTGACCTGTGAAGCGTGCAAGGTTCTCCTACAAGAACCAAAGCCGTGTGGGGGCATGTACGATTTCATAAAGAAGATTGAGAATGGACAACTTCGGTATCCCAAAATGGAGATAGTGCAAATTTGCAAGCTCGCATGTGGCTTTGTCAGTGAAGTGATGAAGGACATCGAAGTCCGGAGAAGTGGAAATCTGTGTAAAGTTCTTCACTCAGCCCTCCTCCCACATTTAGTTACGTGCAGTGCACTACGCTGTGGTTCGGGCAGCCCTCAGCACACAAACCACCTCTGTGATGTTTTTCTAAAACGGCTGCTTCGACCACTGCTAGCCAACTGGGCAGGGAACATCAGCGCAACTGTGCAGCGTCTGGTAAGGCTGGCACACAAGCCCCTCTCCAGAAAAGTGCTGCGCCTTTGAGGTCATGACGGCATTTCACCAACTGTAATTTTTTATTAACTTTGCAATGCAAAATTATTCTGCTTTGTTAGAAAATACATGCATACTGGAGGTTCAGTGAATGGCGGTTTTTTGTTAATAAAAATATGATTAATTTTACGCACGGAACCTTGCATTTTCATTTTTTTGCATGCACGTGGTGCAATATTTAAATAACACAAAAAATGTTTTGCTATTCAAATTGCTGAAAACATTGTGCAATATTCAAATAGCCCAAAAGCGCGCAATATCACTTTCAGGTTATTTTGTAGAATTTGAAGCATGTATTAATCCTGTGCCGTGAAGACGGGAGAGGCTTTGTCATTAACGCTTTCCACTTTTCAAACATGAGGTCACGATGTCAAAACCGTTTGCATGGGAGAAAAGGTCCTGTTGCGGCGTAAAAGAATGCATTGAGCGGGCACCAAACTCGACGTGTCCGCTTGCAGCACTGCGAAGCGGACATAGCGCGCCTGCGCGCGCCAAACACGCACCGCTTCCCCGGCGCAAACTCTCCTTGACCGGTGGTGCTGCGGTGGCAGTCAAGTGAACTAGGCCTCTCCCGCTGTTTTCGGCGCACGCAACAGGCCGCACCTTGTGCGCTTTGATCCAGCGGCCGTGGTACTAGTGTGTACGCTTCATTACCATGGTATATACATTTAAGAATGTTCATGCATGCATGCAATGCAAACACGCGATAGAAAATGAAATCTCATGCCAAAGAATGCGGCGTATGACCTCCTCGCTGAATGCTTCACATTAAATCGACAGTGCGCGGGATCTGCCACACTATTTTTTACTTTTCTACTTTGCTTTGTTTCATTTATGTAACCAGAGAACAAAAATAGAAGCTTGGAGGACGCTTGAGCTTCGCCTTCAAGAGTAGAACGCGATAGCGTAATCGGGCCCCATGCCCATCGCTTCCTCAATTGCTAGCCTAGCTTCGGTTCTCGGTGCACGCCTCAACCGTGCCGTAAGGAAACGAACGACTGTGCGCGTAACATTGGCCATTTCAAACTATGCTAGAATGCCTGCGGCAAGTGCAGTTGTTAAGAGCCCACTACGCCCTAATAATTCCGTTTGCGAATCAGCGAAAGGCCCACTACGCGTCTGTAAGGCAACACATGAACCTACGCAACTGCTCACTTTGTTGATGCATTTGTTGATGATGATGACTAAATATGTCTGAGCGCTTTGTAGAGGGTGGGCCTTTAAAAACCCCAGTCGTTGCGCAATTCACATGTTTCGACGCCTGGCGCGATTCTACGCTTCTGCCACGCAGTATTGCTTGCGTTAAGGCGACTCCTTCCCCTACATGACATTCATGTGGTGGTGGTAACAACTTTATTCAGAACTCCGGCAAATTCGTGGCCTGGGCCTAGGCCGCCCCCGAGGAGGACCGGAGACCCTGTCTCCTCGCCGCCTCACGGGCTTGCTGGATGGCCCACAGTTGATCTTGCAGGTTTGAGCTGCGCAGCGCGGCCGTCCACCGCGCCGCAGCTTCATCTAGGGAGACTGCATGTTCTTCACCTATAACCGCGCATTCCCAGAGAATGTGCCTAAGAGATGCGTGAGTCCAGCCGCATAATTTGCAGTTATCGTCTGAATAGACGTCTGGGTATATCCTCCTGAGGTGAACGGGGTTGGGGAAGGTCTGGGTTTGTAATTGCCTCCAATCTACCGATTGGGCCCTGTCGAGTTTGGGGCTTGGGGGTGGATAAATACACCTGGATTTTTGATAAAATTTTGTAATGTCACAGTATCTAGTCATTCTGTCTCTCTCTGTCCAGCCCTCCTCTGGATTTGCATCTCCTGGAGAGGACCTTTCTACACGAGCGCGGAACGTGAGACCTCGCGCTACGCGATGGACCTCTCCATTGAGGTTGGGTACGGGGGTGTGGGGGGACGTATGAGCCGGGAACCATATAATGTGTCGTTCCTCCGTCTCTTCAGAGGTGATATAATTCGCGTTCGCTTTGAGGATAGCCGCGGCCTCTGGTGAAATTCTGCCTTGTGCATAATTTCTGACCGCCGCCTGCGAGTCACCTATTATATACCTGCAACCGGGGCAAACGATGGCTAGGGCGATCGCCACTTCTTCCGCTGCCTCAGGGTTTTTTCCGCGTACACTACACGAGCTGACCACTTGTTTATCAGTGTTGAGCACTGCCACTGCGAATGCACGTCGATCCGCGTATTCTGCTGCGTCTGTGTTTTTTTTTTTTTTTTTTTCGAAGCAGTTTCAAGAAATTGCGTGGCTCTGTGGTAGAACTTCCGCTTGAGACGCAGAAGCCTGGGTTCGATTCTCGCTCGAACCCAAACATTCTTATTAATCATTTTATTTACATCTTTCTCGGTTTTTCGGTCACGGACAAGAAGGTGATTTTTCGCTCACAACCAACGACGCCGTCCCCGACGCCGACACCGGAATTTCTGCAAAACGAGCTCTTTAACACTATCGTGTTAGTAGGGTAAGGCGGGACAAAATGAGACGCGGGGCAAAACGCGACATTTTGAATTTGCCGCCCTCTACAGCTAATACAAAATGTACCTTTCCTTTGTTTCGCTATTCCAGCGATAGGTGCCGGTAGTTTTCGACGTTTTTATGTAAAAGTTGATGATTGCTCACAGCGTTCACGCGGGAAAAATTGCGCGGCTGATGTCAGTGTGTTCGTGGCCGGCCAAAAAGGGGCGACATTCTGCTCGGCCAAATTTTCGGATCCTTGCATGAAGCTACTCCGGCGTCAGTACAACAACGTAAGTATTTATGTTGTTACTTTATACTCCTAGCTACATTCCACCAAAAATTTAGTTCATTTGGTGCCGTGGGCCAAAGGGCAATTTTTTTTTTTAATTCGGGCATGCGAGAGGGGCAAAATGCGACAAAAAGGCATTGAATTGCCTCAGAGGGTGTCATATTATGTGAACCATTTACTTACGCTCATTATATATAATATTTGTTTGGTTTAGGAGGGTACGGACGTACAAGAGAATATCATCTAGAGTTTCCTGGGAAGAAAACGACATGTAAAATGCACTGAATGTTTTTCAGGAGTTTTGGAGCAACACAACGTCGGGTTCTGTTTGGACTCAAAGCGTGGAGTGCAAAGACTGGGCTCATGAAGACTGCGTGGGGGCCCACGGAGTGAACGTGAGGTGCTTCTACTGCAAGAACTCAAAGGAATAAATTTTTTCACATTGTCTCGTTTTGCCTCACGCAGCGTTTCGCTTTGTCACGCAGGCTGGGGCAAAATGAGACATCTGGTGCATTTTTTGTTTCTTTTAAATGCGAAGCATTTCTTAGCGAACCTTTGGCACTTTGAGCGTTTCTATCTATCTATCTATCTATCTATCTATCTATCTATCTATCTATCTATCTATCTATCTATCTATCTATCTATCTATCTATCTATCTATCTATCTATCTGGCCGCCTACGTCTGGGTGCTCTCATGATCGCCTCCTTAACTTGGTGTGGACCAAAATTGGCATGGGAGGGTAAGACGACTTGACGAATATGACTGTGGGTCATGACATGTATAACATGAAAATCCTGTCGCGTACGTCGTCAAACACTTTCCTCGAGACACGTGTGGCCCATACCCGTTTACCATGGGCTGTGGTGTACTGGTATGCGCCACAGGTGATTGACAATTTATATCTACCCAGGAACGGCGAGAACAGGCATTGGTAATTTAAATGCAAGAGCGTTAAGAAAAACCGACATCGGTAGCGTTGACCCGACGAATGTAAAGCATAAGAAGTGGAATCCCAGCCGGAATCGAACCCAAGCATTCTGCGTGGCAATTACGTATTATACCACACAGCCACGCCAGGTCTATAGACTGGTTTGGAAAAACAACCTATGCAGGCGTCATTTCAGTACAACGTCAATTGTGTTTGTGGTCATGACTTAATTTTACAAGGAAGCAATAAACACTACATACTACTTATGTACTACACATGTATTCATTCCCACGATGCAGGCGTCATATCACAATAACGTCTGTGGTTCCAGTGTAGGCCCTGCTTTTATAGCAGTCTAATAAACATTGCATTCGTATTCCTATGATTGAGTAAGCTATATTGAAGCATTGCTCGACTGCGGTGGAATATATTAACGAAAGTTACGTGCGATATTCACACGATTGCACCATAAAGTGCACTTAGTTTCGATAATACTGACGTATGTACTCTAACGTGAGGGCAGACGTTACGTCACACCATAAGTTACCCTTTAAACGCCAGTGTTGTCGACGTGCCTTGTAAGCCCACGATGTCACATAGCTACTACGTTTACAAAAACACGCCGATCGACCTCTTTGCCCTTGGCTCAAAGCCATAAATTGCAGCATAGAAGTACTCGCTGACTGCTTTGCATGAAACCGATTTCCACAACGCGTGGGATGTGCCAAATTCTTTAAAATAAACTTTTGAACAATCGCAACATCGCCATATTTATGTGGCGCATACCTTGTACCCAAAAGAAAGTTCCTGCATTGATGTTTTGACCATAAAAGACTGGAACGACTTTCCGGAGGCTATACGGGATTGTGAAACATTTGAAAAATTTGAATCCAACACTACGAAATATTTTCTGAGTAAACCTCCATGAATGTCAACTCTATTTCTCTTGCGATTGAAATAATGCCATGGAATGTAGCTAATCTGACATATTTCATGTGAGTTGTAAAATTTAGTATTGCGATGTATAATGCTGTGAAGTAGGTGGTGTAATGTGTGTATAATGTAAGTTGGAGAACGAAACATCCTGATGTAAATTTTCCTTCTATCGCCTATGCGTTGCTGCTTTATGTTTTACATAATAATTATATGCAAGTTACTTACATTTTCACTATTCACGTGTAGTGACATATTATGAATTCTAGAATATATTTATTAGCTATATGTTGCTACTTCATGTACACAATGATTGATTTGTGTCATATTTGTACCCCACCCCTGTAACGGCCCAATCGGTCAACAGTACTTGGAAATAAAAAAATGAAATATTTTGCTATTTTAAAATTTTTGTCGCATTTTGCCCCGCCCTAACCTAATAAACGTTGAGCTCCATGGAAGCCTGGAGTAGCAGGCTTGAGCGCACTAGCTCAAGCCGAACTCTTTGCCTTCAAATAAATTCTCTCTCTTTCTTAAAACCTAAGGTGAAGCATGCCAACCAGTTCTACGAAAATACAAAAGATGAACGACGAACGAGCGCTAGCCGAAAGCTCTACCTCGAGACTTAGAATACAAATATTCGCTCCGTGGGTGTAAATAGATCTTGACGTCTCTTCGCAGGTACAATTTTTTACACACGTTTGCAATAACTCCGGGTAGCTTAGCCCGTGTCGTAACACGTGGTCTTGTTCCCACAAAAGCAGTTCTGTTTTTACATCGTCAAAGCAAGTTGCCCTGCTCCATGCCAGTAACGTTGTTTTTCGAATGCATAATTTACAGGCTTGTTAGTCACAAATATTCTCTGCCGCACCGCATACACAAATAATATGTTTTGACGTTACCGTGAGATCGTTCTTAGACACGTGTGTCTGTGTTTTTTTTACATCCAAGTTTTACCGTAAGAACTCTGTTTGACATTTTGCTTAAACGATCACCATCTTCTGTTGCTTGTTGTGTTACAGCGAGTAATTTATGGGTTGGATGTACGATCCCTTGAAGCGCTAAGTAGTAGCCGCTGCCTTATTTGTGCGACATCTCCCCATATCATATCCACAACAATAAAAAGAACACGCTAGCTCTTATTAAATGGTATATGCTAACCACATTGTACTTTGATTCTGCGCGATTCACGTGATTGTTGTTGTTCTATCGTTATGTGTAATGATGTACTTACTGTGACCACGCTGTGTTTATTCTCTTTCTCTACAGCAGAAGAAGGCAGCAGAAGAAGTTGCCTTCTTCTGCTGCATTAACAACTGCACGCCTATCCATCAGTTCTCTTGTTACATAATTGTAAGATTGCAAACCGACTTGACATCATAAGTTGGAATGTCTGAGATATAATAGCAACACAGCTTGTAAAGTTTTTGGTACTTGTTGGTTGCATTGCGCTACTCTGGGAATCTTTTATTGCGATAGAACTTATATGGAGGACACTCTCGACTGGTTTTTGCCGTCGGCGTCATGCTCCGTAGATATATATATATATATATATATATATATATATATATATATATATATATATATATATATATATATATATATATATGCCACAAAGAAAAAATATTCAGAGAAAAATACCTTCCGAAGTGCGGATTCGA
Source organism: Rhipicephalus sanguineus (assembly GCF_013339695.2). Lineage (NCBI taxonomy): Eukaryota > Metazoa > Arthropoda > Arachnida > Ixodida > Ixodidae > Rhipicephalus > Rhipicephalus sanguineus. The sequence goes on along the minus strand of NC_051177.1, from coordinate 99,244,105 downwards.
ACAGGCGACCCCACGCTCCGCAGCGCGCGGCGTTATACCGCTAGGCCACGGAGCGTACTTTCCTCAGCATACTAACGGCGAGCTATTTATATACACCATTTACCTCTGGCGGTACGCAGGTTTTGGAGGCATTTCAGCGTGTTCTCTGCATTACCAGAAGAAACGGCGCGAGCGGCGCGCGCTTTAAAGGCCGTCGTCCCGCTCGTTGCAATGCGCGCTCTCCGTTAAGACCTGTACTTTGCCCTATACATGGCGTAGTCGCCTGCGCGCGCGCGCTTATCTCGTGATGGGGTAGTTTGTTCGCATTGTGCTTTCTCCGGAAAGCTTGCGTTGAAGTTACAGAGTTCGCGAATGTCATTTCGCTTTCTGCAGCGGCCTCGTTTGTGAAAGGAGCGCGCTGCTCAAACACAAAGAAGTAACAACTGTGACGGCTGTTAGTTCGTGCTCGTCCCATGTATACCTGTGCGTTCGTTTCGTGCATCCTTCTTTGTGTTTGAGCAGCGCACTCCAAGTGTCGAGCTGTGAACGTTGTTAGTTCGCGCTCATCGTGAGTGTGTTCTTTTCGTGCATCATTTGTGCTTGAGCAGCGCACTGCACTTTTCGAGCTGCTTGCCGTTCTTTACGTGACATTGCAATTTCTTGCTATCGCATTCATTACTTCGACCTTGCGGCGACACTGTGACTTTTTTTCTGTGCTCTTTATACGTCCGCTCTATCATTCACCTGTTATTGCTATAGCCCTTTCAACAAACACATGGTTCTCCATAACCGGTATTTACTCCATCAAACCTCCCTGCGTCTCCCTCTCACTCCACTCTTACTCTTTGATGAGCACTACAGCATAACGAAAATTACGCTGACGCATTTTGTAGAACTAGTAAATGCTATCAATTCATTTCCATTGATATCTGTCAGGAGTGCATTATCAACGGAAACTAAATACAACAAGTAAACTTCTTTTCTTTCTTTTGATTTCCATTGCACATGAACTTCTGCAAGGACGAAGCCCACTTCATTGTAAATGTAACAGTGGACTGATCTTGTAAAGAACAGCCGCATTGAAACGATGTCATGACACCGTTAGCTCCACGGAAACGATATGTTTACACAAAGCCCAACTATTTTTAGCGTGTTTACTTTGCATTTACTTCCTAAAATTCTCACAATGTACATGATTATTTTAGGAGATGGATGGCAGACACTGTTTCATTTATCTTACATCAAGCTCCCTGTAGCACTCATTGAAAATATATCAAGCTAGCCATTTTTCTAATTTACATTTGCTAAAACCCGCAGCCTTAGGCATACATTATCAGAGAGGATTGCAAATAGCATCAAGATCTTATCTGGCATTTAAGAGAGCGTTATCACAGGGGCAACAGAGTTTAAAAGCGAAGTTCTTGTTAAAAAGAACTTTTCCGATCGAAATAGTATGATATAAAAGGAAAGCGTTTGAGAAAAAATTATATAGTTATTTAATTCTGAACTACAAGAAATACTTTTTATACATTGATTGCGCACGCGCCCGAAAAAGTACGCAGCCAGTTATTCTTGGGTGACCAAAACGTCTTATCTTGGAACGTCACTGACCTCAAGTGATGGTTTCCATTAAAGTGTACAATGAACCGCACTCAGCCTTCGGTTATGGCTCTTTTGTGCGGGCTCCCTCTTTCAATATTGATTTCTCTGCGCAAAAAAAAAGAGATAGTAAACATAGACAGGCGATGAGGTCATGCCACTTTCACAGATCGACGGTCGCATGAAGCAAAGGACGTAAATAAGGGCTCCGATTGCTGCTGGCGCTGTTGCTCAAGCGACGACATGGACGTCCCGCGTATCTGCAATGAACTTTATCGCAGCAACAATGCCCGTATTGAGGCTAGCGCTTGAAAGAAAATGCAGCTTGCAACGTCCAATGACTTTGGCGGGCTCTATAAGCAAGCAACGCATCTTTGGCTATCGGGTCGTTCTTTCTTCTACGCCAAGACATTTCACGGTAGTGATAGAAAGAGAGGAATAGAAATATGGCCAAGAAGCAGTTACGCCAGCCAGTCGCTGGTTTTGCAACTATTACTAAGGTGCTGAATGATCTGTGTAAAGAGATTGGCCTGAAATGGTGAACCAGAAATGTAATTGTCCGTGTTTCAAGACTTGTAAGATCGCGTACTTTCTTTTTTTTCTGATTATTACACTCCAGCTAGTGTTAATAAAACATTGGTAACTTCGCGAGCAGGCCAACATTGAAAAAAGAAGCCTCGGCTCGGAGGGCTTACTGTGCAAGTCATGATAAATATAGGAATTATGAATGGGGCTGGGGTTTTTTCATAACGTGTAAGAGAAATCACGCAGAAAGCTCTGTAGAAGATATGAGGCTCACGAGAACCTCTCAGACTCATGTGTAATACACCGAGCATCTATACAGTGACAGCTGCAGAACCTTGAAACGTTGAACAGCAGATGTTCGTGCCTATGGTACAGGCGTGCACTGCTTTCCTTTTATTGCGAGGAGAGGAGAAACATCTGGCGTATTTCGTTAAGCAGCTGGCGTCTTTTCGTTTTGCTTTAGAAACATCTGGCGTCATGGCACTACCTACGTGAAGGCGTCTTTTCGTTTTGCTTTTAGAAAACATCTGGCGTCTTTCGTTGGTTTATTTCATCAATCAACGGCGTTTTGAACAAAATTTTTATTGTTTAATCACGCACAGGAGAAATCTCACCAGGCACTACCTTGGAGGTAGACAATGGCTGCTAATGGGAATGAGAGACAGAAGAAGTCGGCTTTTAGCTAACACTTACACTTCTACTGCTACTAACGTTTCCTACTAGAACATGCCAATGGCTGCTAATTGGGAATGAGAGACAGAAGAATTCGGCTTTTAGTTAACGCACACGCTGCGAATTTTTATTGTTCAACAACGCACAGGAGAAATCTCCCACCGGCACCACCTTGGAGGTCAAGATTTGGTACTAGCGTTAAGACTGGTTACGCACTACGACGGGGACGAACGGGTGCCGCTTTAAGGGGCTTCGCCCCTAAAAAATGTAAGCGGCTGCTATATCAGCCTTCTCACTCGTATTATTTACCCTCACTAAGCCGTGTTTGAGAGCTTTGGCTACATATAAACCACCTGCACATTCTTCCTTCTCACCAGGCAGAATCGAACAACCTTCAAAAGGATTCTATCCCGAGTCTTACGTTTTCGAGTACAGAAAACGATGGCCATTGTGTTGCTGCAGTGGGCGTGTACCTTACACACAGTCGCACACTCAAATACAGAAGTAAAGTTAAGTAACTCTCATGGTGGACCATTTCGAAATTCTTGTAGCGACGAAACGCGGGCACGTAAAGGACAGGGATGCTGAAAACGAAATTCAGTTAAAAATTTTGATAATCCCGGTTGCTGAATTCGGAAGCCCTGGAAACTACGACATTCTCCATGAACGTCTAGTGACATGCTCCCATGATATGAATTTCCGCGGTTTTTTTTTTCGCCGATATGATCCGCGTACTCGGTACAGCACAAAATTTGTAACAGATAGGTGATTGGCAACAAGCGCTCTACAAAAGGAGCCTGCTTTAATGAAAGAGATGCGTGAGAGGCAGAAAGAAAATCATATGAGGGGCGCAGAAACCTGAAACAAAAAAAGAAAATACTAGTTTGAAAGGAACAGGCAGCAAACCCATTATCATCGGCGAGCGCCAGCGTTTTTCTAGAGCTGTCGGACGGCGTGTTCTTTCACGCTCGAGCGAAGGAAACAATCACCGTGAGCAGCATCACACGTTGCAACGGGGCAGGTTGGCGATATTGTTCGGAGCTATTGTGCGACTGGCGCGAGTCAGGGCAGCTCCATAAAGGCCGAGAGCTATCCATCAACGTCTCAAAGTTTCTACGCGAATGAAAGAGTACCTGGCTTTGATATTGCTTATTGCTTCCCGAAACTTTAGTAGTTTCACCTTGTCGCCAGGGAGAGAAAAGGCAGTGATAACGTGACCGTTAAAACGAAAGAGGAAAAGCTGACCTCGAACGCACAACGGACTCCGAAATACGACGCTTGAACGCAGATTCGTAGTAAAATAAGAACTTTGTTGCAATTGCATTAAAATTTTTGAGACCAAGCCTTCACTCTAGGTCGCGGTCTCTGAACCGTAAAAAATTCAGAGACCACGAGACCCAAGAAAAAAAGCGGAATATTTCCGCTACTTCGGGAGGCAGCCTCGAATTTAGATTTCCGGCCTGTTCTAAAAGTCGCTAACAAGCTAACAACCGGTACTGTGCAGTTGGACCTAATATATTTACAAATTTCTGGGGAAATCCGAAGTGCTCCAAGACCTAGAGGTTTTTGAGGTTTGGAATCTGCCTGTACACTTATATTAGCGGGCCGAAAAAAATCACAATCAGGAATTGAGACGCCCTTGTAGCTTAGAGACCACAGAGTGAACAACAGCGAAGAGCAGGGCTCTTTACGGAGCACAAGAACCACCGCCACCACAAAAAAAACGCTCGATATTTAGGGTTTAAATTTATCAAATGCCCTCCTCGCAAGCGTACTTCAAACAAAAACAGCAATAGTTCCAGTGCAATACTGCAAGAGTTGTGCCGCATTAAATCAGGAGTCTACCAAAGTTTAGATGTCAGATGTGTCTCGAAAGAAGGGTCGCTCGAGTCGGCTTCGGAAAACAGAGCTTCTCTCCGAGTTTACAAACTGTCTCTGTCCGCTCGAGAACACATAAATCAAGAGTTCTTGGTATCGGTGTTTGTGTTCTTCAAAAAAAAAAAAGTTGTCAACATTGCCTCCATGGGACGAAAGGGACGGCATTGCAGCCTGACCAGGATACAAGCCAACCCCTTATAAGCGTGTAGTCCTAACAAGTGAAAGCAAAGAAAGCGTTTCAGAAGGGTCACAGTTTGTCTCACTTCTAATCTTGTTATACCAAAGTTTCAGAGAAACCAAATAGCCAAGGAGACAGGAATGCACTGAAATACTTCAAGGCCGAGTTCAGAATTTTTATTCTTTTTTGCTGTGGCAGTCATCGCTATTGTTACTTTACTCAAGGAATGTATCTTATATGAAAGTTAGTGCCTTAGTGAAGCAGTAGCTCTGCAGCAAAAGATACGGTGACATGGCTACAAGCTGCACCGTATTCCAGATAAGACACAGCGTCACCCGAGGTATGCGTCACCAGTGGTGGCTACAAAAACAGGCTTCCAGAGTTGGAAGACAATTATTGTTTCGCTACCCAGACGAGCGTAGCACTGGTATGCTCGCCCGCTGCTGCTGATAATGGTAAAAACAGTTGTTACGTTTTCATGTTGGGATTGGCGATATTCAACAAACCCGACATCCCACAGCCATATAAGACAATCGAAAGCTGTACAAGGACTAAGATAGAAAAAATTCCAAAGTGCGTCTCTAGCAGATATTTCTAGAAGCCAAAAGATGGACTATCTTAATTTGCTTTCAGGACTTTTGGTTTACAGTTAAGAGCGTCACGCACAGCTCGTCTCAGAATGTATCTTTCAGCTCAGCCTTTGTCTGTGACCCCGGGCCAGTGCGGCGGTCATTCGCCCAAGCAAGGTGTGGACACCGAATAGCGTGTGACCTTCACGTTCTGGCAGGCCGCATGACAAGGAACATTAACGTCACATTGACGCTTCATTAGAAGAAAACAACAATCCAGTGGCTAATGCCTGCTGATTCGCGCCGATAGGTTACACAATGGCATTGTTAGATCGCTGTCTGAGCAATCAGTTTGAAGTGAAACTTCGTCATCTAACGCTGTCAGAGCTTCAGAGCTTGTTCTTTCGGGTGTATGAGTCAATATTTAATAAGCACTGGTATCTGTGGTCCGCATACGCATTCCTGACCGCAGAGTTCGCTAACGAAGTTTTCCAACAAGATTTTCAACAGGTACAATGTTTTAAAAAGGTAAGATAAGACAGTGATGAAACACGAAGAGATCTTTCTTGAAAGAAAAATGAGCAGAAGAAGCTCCGAGATTTCTGAAGGTACTCAGAAAATAGAAGAACAAGAAGAAATTTTAGTTTTACAAGAAAGTCTGCGTAGCTCAATCTTGGGTGGCGCCCCCAGTAGGGCCCTACTGGCGGCCGCGGCTTGCCGGGCCTGATCTAGGTTTGCCAGTTGGCTTCCCGAGTCCAGTTCCGAGAGTCGTGCCTTCCAAGAACAGGCTGTGAGTTTTGGCTTTGTGAGTCCTGGTGAGGCCACTTTGTCTGTGTGGTTGGTGCATCGGTGTGTTATGGGAGCAAGTGTCGTGTGTTCATTACACCAGGGACAAGTCCTGGTCGCGTATGTGTCTAGAAAGATGGCGTGTAAGCGGGATAGACAAGTGCGTGTTGATTTGAAAGCGGCGTAAGCGACTTATTGACAATTACAACATTAAAAGTCTAGATTGGGACTATTACGGTTACACTACACACTTTCTTGAAGTGTCCAGCAAATGGAACGTGGAAATAAAACAACCTTCTTGCTCCACATGAAGACTTGAGAGCAATCCTCTCGGTCACGCAGGAAACCCGGGTGGCTCCACATAAGGAGTACAAGGTGATCCTCTCGGTCACGCAGGAAACCCGGGTGGCTCCACATAAGGAGTACAAGGTGACGGACTGGGACGAGTTTAGAAAGCGCCGCAAGGCGGATCAGGCCCAATATGACACGTTGGAGGAACTCTTCTCGCGATTAGCGGAGGATGCGCTCCTCGCAACCAAGACGGTCCACACTGACCTACTGGTGGATGCAATGGACTCGCGTCTTGCGCATTTGTTGGAGGCTAAAAAATCGCTGGTTGAGAGATGGCGCACACAGAAGCTCAATAGGAGGCTGCGTAAGCGCATAGCGCTTCTCAATAAAGAAATCGAGGACTACAGTCAGGAGTTATCTAGGCAGCAGTGGAATGAAATTTGCTCAAAAGTAGACGGGCAGATGCGCACAGGAGGCAAATGGAACCTCTTGAAGGTACTCCTCAATGAAACTAACTCGAAAAGTAATCAGAGGTTGGCAATTGACCGATTAGTACAAGCACAGAGGAGCAGTGGAGTCGATGACACGACTGTACTTAAGGAATTGGCAGAACGATACCTTCCGATTGGCCCCTCCGGGGACTGGGACTACCCGGACTACCGGGGAGGGCCGCTGGAAGAAATCGACTCGCCCTTTACGAAACTTGAGATCGAAGAGGTGCTTCATGCGCTTAATAGTCGCTCAGCCCCGGGTCCTGACGGAATTACGAACAGGCTGCTGCGTAATCTCGATGATAGGTCCATCGATAAGTTAACCGAGGAGGTCAATCTCCTCTGGGCAGAAGGCCGAGTGCCGGAGGCCTGGAAGACCGCCTCGGTGGTACTCATTCCCAAGCCGGGCAAGGCACTCGCCAAGGAGAACCTACGTCCCATCTCCCTAACATCTTGCGTAGGGAAAGTGATGGAGCATGCGGTACACAACAGGGTCTCTCGGTATGTCGAGGATAAAGAGCTCTTCCCACACAACATGGTAGGCTTCAGGCCGGGTTTGTCCACCCAGGATGTGATGCTCCTGATTAAGAGGCAAATTATCGACCGACGAACCCTAGATATTCGAGGAATATTGGCCCTAGATCTCGCCAAAGCGTTTGATACTATTTCACATAAGTTCATCCTGGAGGCGGTCGAGAGCATGGGGTTAGGACCAAGGTTCCACGCCTATGTTCGCGCCTTCCTCAGGGACCGCAAAGCAACCATAAAGATTGGGCAGTCAAAATCAGGAACCTTCACCCTGGGTGCGAGGGGCACGCCGCAGGGTGCGGTAATTTCGCCTCTCTTGTTCAACATAGCCATGAAAGGCCTCTCGGAGCGTCTTTCCACTGTAGCCAATACAAACCACGCCCTATATGCCGACGACATTACTGTCTGGTGCATGGGAGGTTCGGATGCTGAGGCGGAGGAAGCGCTCCAGATGGCGCTGTCTATCACAGAAAGTTTTTTGGAGGGCACGGGGCTTCGGCTTTTACCCTCCAAATCGGAGTTGCTTCTCTACAGACCTGTTAGCCGTGGGAGGAGGCCCCACTCACCGCTTGATCAGGTACAGATTGCGCTAACCACAAGGGACGGGCAAGCGATTCCCAGAGTGAACTGCATTCGGATATTAGGTTTCATTCTTGAATGCAACGGCAGAAACACACAGGTTCTGGCCCGCATCACCTCCAAGACGGAGAACATGATTCGGCTTATTTTACGGGTTTCAAACCGCAGGGGAGGGCTGAGGGAAAGTAATCTCCTTCGGCTCTACCACGCGTTCCTCATGAGCCATATTATTTACGTCGCATCATCTCTAAATTGGTCTAAACGCGAGGAGGATAAACTCGACACTTTAATGCGGAAAAGTATTAAAAGGGTGCTAGGACTCCCCATGAGTACCGGCACGGACAGGCTCATGAGCCTGGGCATGCACAACACCCTCTCGGAGGTGATTGAGGCACAGCAACTAGCTCAGGTCGCGCGGCTCTCCTCCACCAAGGCTGGGCAGCGTCTCCTACAGTCGCTTGGATGTCATCATACGGGCAGTGCGGAACAGAAGATATTTTTATCACAAACAATGAAGGGTGCTTATGAGGTGGAACCCTTCCCGCGTAATGTACATCCGCGGTACAATGTTGGCCGGCGAATGGCACGGGCCAAGTCTCTGCTTGACTTCGTAGGTAAATCCCCGGGAAAGGTGGCTTTCGTCGATGCGGCGCAGTATGGCCGCTCGGACAGCTTTGCGGCCGTGGTTGTTGATCATCGCGGTCGCGTACTAAACTCAGTTCCGTTAGGAAGGTGTCTGCCTCCGTAGCAGAGCAGGTAGCGATAGCTCTAGCTATGAAGGACCCTTCGCGTCCTGAGATATTCACCGACTCTAGGGCTGCCCTCCGGGCCTTCGCTTCGGGTGTGGTCTCAAGAGAGGCTGCCGCTATTCTCAGTTCGAGGGCTGTAGGAGGCTTTCACACAATTACCTGGTTCCCGGCCCACATGGGCTCAGGGGTTCATCCGACAGTTCCCAACGTCAACGAACTTGCCCATAACCGTGCGCGAGAAATCACGTGCCGCGGCGGTGCGGGCGGGTCCGGAGGCGGCTTCACGGAGAGCTTCAGGGATCCACTTGGCACCTTCAACGAAGTTACTTCGCACTATCAACTGTCAAGGCGGCGATACCCCCTCCCGCATTCCAAGCTTACTAGGCCGCAGTCGTCGGTTCTCCGGATGCTGCAGGCAGGTTCCTTCCCGTCTCGCAGCATGTTTAGCCACTTTGCTGAAGGCATAAATCCAGGATGTCCTAGCTGTGGGGCGGATAATTGCACACTCGCTCATATGCTCTGGCAGTGCCCGGCGTTACTTAGCGCAAAGTTCAGCACAGAAGAGGACTGGGAGAGGGCTCTTAAAAGCAACGAGCTCTCAGTCCAGCTGTCGGCAGTCCAGGAGGCCTGCGAACGGGCGGAGGGCCACGGTCTTCCAGTACCGGCGTGGGCGCGGCCAGCAACTGCGGCGGACCCCCCTTCGGGGGTTGTCTGATCGGGGTTCTCCAGGACCAAATAAAGTTCATTTCATCATCATCATCAGTGGGTGCACTTATACTTCGAAAAAAATGCCACACGCACAGACGTTCTATCACGCCACCGGGCTCTTGACACGCTTGTGATGGATTCTGTGTCGTCTACAAGCGCCAACCACACTGCGGTGTCTTCCTCATCGGCAAGTTTTGGTAGGGCATCAGTGTCAAGTGGCGCACGACAACGAGGGCGGCCACGCAAGTCGGAGGCGGAGAAGGCAGACATCAAACCTCGGTATGCAGCGGCTATACGACCACATTGTAAATTACATTGCAGTAATGCACAATATGAACTTCTAGAGTAACAACATGCATTAAGAAGTATGCACTAAGTGGTTGAAGTACGCACTAGGGGCAGGATATCGCTATCGTGATCAACTCTTAAAGGCGAAGCGTAAGCGTCCCCCAATTTTTTGTATGACCGACAGCTTCAAGTGCAAGGAAGTTCGTGACATAAACTATGACCCAAACAGATGAGGCATTGGCGTTGCAGCAGTAGCATTTGAGAAATTGGATGGCGGAGAACAACGCCTTCGAGCTACGGCTTCTGAACAGCTGTTGCAGACACTTATCAAAACGTTGTTGAAGCGGACGCGCTGTTTCACCAAGGAAAACGGTGTTTCTGGCCTGATTGATTTCGCCAATAACAGTTTACTCACGCTGCCCCGACGGAAAATACGGTAAAAAGAAACAGTCTGAGTGGTTTCGGAGAAATCTCAAGGAACCCGTGGGGGCTAGCCAAAGTAAAAACGATTGCGAACGGAAAGAAATAGGAATCACAGTGTATGTATAATATACTACAGGGAGCTACCATCCTTCAAGAGCCAAGCAGACGGGTCCGCTCTCCCTTTGACTTTTAGTAGTGGCTTTCTGTATGTGGCGGTGAGTAGCTCTTACAAGAAACATTTGAATGGGGGAAGAGGGCTTCATATTTGTTCAGCTAAACTACGAAAAATTACCAGCCACATTTGAACGACATTCAAACTTTACAAGGACACTCCAAATCATCGATTTATTGAGAAGCCGCGTCAAATGGCAGTTAAGATTTCAGAAGCTGTGTCGTTGTGACGCTCTATGAAACTGCAGAAACAAAAAAAAAGTGAGAAAGAAAGAAATAAAGACAGCAATACATGATCTTAAATGAATACCCGTGCATTGCGAAATAATCTTGTGCGAAAATTATGCCCTGAAGTATGTCCTTTTAAGGTTTTCTTCTTTTTTTTTATTGCGATGAAAACTTGCTCTGAAAGCATAATGCTTGGCATGTATATGTATATTATCTTAGTGATGTTTAGCTACAAGAATGGGTTTGTATACTTGTGCTTTTTTTTATTCTGGATGAACGCGATATCCTGTTCGGCAATCAAATATTAAACATCGGCAGATTTTCCCTAAATATTAGACGGACAATTTGAGCTTGGTGCAGCTTGATTGACATCAGTTCAAGATCTTCGAATGGGCAGCGCAGCGCAGCAACGCTGCCCATAAATCACATTTTTTAGTTGCTTTTTAAGATGATAAAAATTATGGCGTACAATGTCGCGCCCACGCACAGTCGTGTCCGCATACAGTTCAAACATTGTTACAAAATTTTCGATATCGCGCTTAGCCTTTCAGTCGCTTCTTCCTTGCTATTTCATCTTCCCGTACAAATATTTAGTTGACAGTACTCGGCACTAAAAGAAACTGTTGCGCGAGCTTCTTTCAGTTTCTGTGTTCTTGCCTCGCATGAGACACATTACGATGATACAAGGAGAATTTGAACCAAATAGGCTATTGCAGACAGCTGTTACACACTCCTAATAAACTACTTTGCTCGTAAAGTGGTTCTGTAGTCATTAGGAACTCATCACGGTGGCCTAATCTGTGTTTTATGGTAGCTGAATAGCAGCTGGGCATGACTGTGTGATTCTTTAGACGCAGTTAACGCAACCACGTGCTTTTCTACATTATAGATGATTTTACTACAGCGCGCGTATTCCTCAGCATTCTTTAAACAGCGGAGCTGTTTAAGGCGAGCATTGTTTCATGATGCGTGAAAAGAAATGATCATCATCATCATGAACTGGCACGCGCTCTCTTCATCCTCTTCTTCATCGTCGTCCTTTTATGCTTCCCTCCCAGAATACGTGCGTCGATTTCTCCGGTGTGACCTGTAATAATTCTGATGGGTGAGAGAGCGAGTACAGATATAGAGAAAGGAAAAGAGAAAGTAAGAAAGAGATAGAAAGAAAGAGAAAGAGAGAAATTCTTTGCGAAAAGGAAATGAGCGCTGGTTTCACTAAGTCGCGCAAGGCTGGGTGACAGTAGAGCTCGTGGGCACGTGTCATCTTCTCCTGTTAACCATCTGTACAGAATGCTTGGGTGGTCATTGAGTGCTCACTGGTTCATGATGATGATAATTTTCTATCTACGACACACGGCAAACCTCGACCATAGCAGCTGTGCTGTCAAGAAATTTCTTGGCGAGGCAGGATTAAAACCCACGTACCCAGGATCCGAAGTCGAGCGTCTTAACCACTCGGCTATCCAGGCACGCTAGCAGAGCATAGCATAGCTTTGTATAGTATAGTATAGCAAAGGGGTGGGAAAGGGAAGTGAGGGTGAGGAGGGGAGAGAGTAAAGCATGGCATATGACGAATCAGGAAGACAGAAATAGAGAGAAAGAAAGGCAGAAAGAGAAAGAGAGAGAGAGAGACAGAAGGAGAATGAAAGAAAGAGAAAGAACGACAGACAGAGAGAAAGAAAGAAAGAAAGAAAGAAAGAAAGAAAGAAAGAAAGAAAGAAAGAAAGAAAGAAAGAAGAAGAAAGAAATAGAAATAAACATAGACAAAAAGACCGAAAAATAGAGAAGAGAGAGAAAACGAAAGAGAGGAAGAAAGAAAGAAAAAAAAACTAAAGAGAAACAAAGAAAGCCGCCCAGTTCCGCTCTACCTTCAGACTTAGCACCGGTAGTACGAAGCTGCTTAATTTTTTTATCAGAGACTGAGAGAATGACGTTCATGAAACTAAAGCTGTTAATAAATAAATCTGGCCCAGTTTGTTATTAACGACTAAAATGTTACCTTTAATAAGGTGAACACACAAGAGGCGACTAAGCGAGCTAAGGCTGGCCGGTACAATTATCTGAGGCTGATGAGCACAAGAGTAATAGGTTACGCAATATTACGTTATGTAGTGACGCGCAAAGAACGTACGGCAGCAGTGTACCTACTGGCAATTCAAACAGTTCGCTGTTTTTATTAGTTTTTGATAGAACGTTCATGCAAACCAGTCACCTACAGGCACTCACTTGTCAAGTTCTGTATGGCTTATTCTTTTCAATAGCTCGTTGTCACATAAATTGTGGTAGTACCGGATATTAAGTTACTATAGTTCAGTATGTTCGATTCCAGCACTTTCAAGCATAGAATTTCTTCGACATGTCCCTGATGAGCGTACACACTTGAGTATTTTATTGTTTTGAAAGTAAAGAAAAATGTACTAAAATAAACGACTGGCCACTATAAAAAACTAAATATTATTGCGTGGAGAGTCACAGCCTCGTTCCTTTGTGCGAGCCTCAGTTTTCCGATTGGCACGCGCACGCTGGTATGAATGCGAATTAACTCAATTAGCTAAACTTTTGTAATTGGCCACTCAGATAACGCAATCTCGGAAGCGCGTGTTGTGCGCCTTTTTACGTAAGACACATCTGACCACAAAAAAACGCTGCACACTAATTGCTTATTGGAAAAAAAAAGAACGTAAAAGGAAGACCGAGGGCTATATGTTGCTATTCTGCGTCATGATCTCTGTCTTCAACGCGCGACAGTTGTGATTATTGATATTACATCTGGTGTTCCTGTATTTATTGTCACAGTAATTTGGCTGCATGCTGAACATAGCACAGGGCGACTCTGCAAGTGGACGCTAAAAGGTTCAAATGCAACATTTTATTATTTTTTGCACGGTCAGAATATTTGATAATTTCTCTTCATTCCTTACAAATGAGCCGCAATAACAAGCGGCCTTCCACATAAAAAAAAGCCAACAGAATGCGACGAAAGGGGCTAGTTGGTTAATGCTGGCTTGGCGATGCGATTACGGTAGGGAGAAGCTACGAAGGACAAACTACAAAAAGCCCAAGACACAGTTTAACACAACGAGCTCGAACTTCACCTAGCTTTATTATTCATGCGTAGTCGATATAAATAAAAATTCAAAGAACACGTGGAACGAGACTGTGCACTTGACCCCGCCTACGTGGGGTCCATCACAAAATCAATTTCAGCAGGATATAATTTTATTGATGGCTCATTGACGCATGTTTCGGCGCCCAGAGATGCCATGAGAGCAGCTTTGTAAACTATTCTCTTCCTGTCGTCTTTCATCCGCTTCATAGTTGTTTTTTCGAACTGAAGTACGCATGTGCATTGGTTACAGTGGGTAGCTAAGTTCCGGGGTTGACTAATCTGTTGAGAATTATACCTGTGCTCTCTGAGCCTAGTATTAACGCATCGTGAGGTCTGCCCGATATATTTTCTTCCCCATGTTAATGGCAAACCATATACAACTGTTACATCACACTGAACGAAGCTTGGTTTGCGGCAGTGTTGGCGGTAACGCCTTACAATGTAACGGCGTTACCGGTAACGCGTTACTTTTTCCGGCAGCTTAGTAACGTATTGGTTACCTTTTCGGAACTGTAACTGGTAACGTACTTAGGTTATCATTTTTCGGGAATGTGAGGTGCCACGTTACTCGTTATTTTTTATTCCAATTATCCCAGGAGTTTCACATAAAAGTCTTTCGTCTCATCGGTGCCGCTTTCACAGAGCTCGCCGCGACGTTCTTTAGTCACAGCGGCGGACTGCTTCCGGTCCACCAGGCGTTAAGACTACCATGCAATGCTTCCGCCGAGCGCCTATTTACCGTAGGTGCTCAGCGTGAGAGGAAAAGCCGTTCAGAGTTGTTGTTGAAGATCAGGAACCTGCGCAAAGCCAAACTGCAAGCTATTTAAAAACACGTCTATCGGCTTTTCCAATTGACGACCCGTACGTGACAAATGGCTCGCAGGAGGTCATAGAACTTTTGAAGAAAGACCGACCGTTTGCGTACCCATCAGTGGATGTGAAAGGCGTGTTCTACAACATTCCGCAAGTGCAAGCAGTACAAGCCATTGAAGACAACATCGACGTACATGCCAGCACAAAGCTTATGAATGAATGAATGTCTGACGGGAGTGCATGAATTCCCGGAACTGTTACGAATTTATCTGCAGTCATTATGTTTGAAACACAACGGAACGGTATTTGTGCAACGAGAAGGAATAACAATCGGCTCGTGTATCGCGCCAGTTCTGTGCAACTTGTTTATGGCAAAAGGTGACCGTGTACTCAAGGGAAGATTGGAAGAACTAAGTGTCATAGCCTGTTTTCGGTATGTGGACGATTTTCTTTTGCGTTTTGATGCTGAGTGTTAGTTACAAACAACTGCGTAATATGTCCTGGACGCCCTTCATGATGTGTTCAAATGATTTGAATTCACGATAAAACTCGACCTAGAAATATACCTGAATCCCCGGCACGCATGTTGGGCCTATATGGCGAATGGTGACAAAGGCCTTGTGAGCTACCATAGCGGCCATTCAAAACTCGATAAAAGAAGTCTTGCGCACACATGTCTTTCCCAATCTATTAATAAATCAAGAGACCACATGATTTCAATGAGTGTGAATGTAGTGGCAGATATGTTAAAAGCTAGCGGCTTCCCTGACTAAATAATTGTGGCTCTTGCTGAAAAAAATGCTTGCAAATACTGTTGCAAAAAATGTCTGCAAATACGAAGAAAGTAGAAACAGACAGACAATTAATGGCAACGACCCGTGGTTATCTCCTACATCCACAGGATATCACATAGCCTAAAGGAGATGGCCAACAAACATGACGTGCCAGTTTTATTTTCAGCACCTCAAAAAATTGCTATGGTTGTGTAAGAAAGTTAATAACACAATAAAAATATCTGGGGTTTAACGTCCCAAAACCACGATATGATTATGAGAGACGCCGCAGTGGAGGGCTCCGGAAATTTCGACCACCTGGGGTTCTTTAACGTGCACCTAAATCTAAGTACCCGGGCCTCAAACATTTTCGCCTCCATTGAAAATGCAGCCGCCGCTGCCGGGATTCGATCCCGCGACCTTCGGGTCAGCAGTCGAGCGCCATAACCACTTGACCACCGTGACGGGGCTAACACACAAGGAACGCAAGAAGGAAAGACATGCAAACTAGGCCTGAAATCAAGCTTCGTTCAGTGTGATGTAGCAGTTGTGTACACTTTGCCATTAACATGTGGAAGAAAATATATCGGGCAGACCTCATTATGCGTTAACACTAGGCCCAGACAGCAACAGTATAATTGTCAACAGAGTGCCCACCCCGGGAATTTAGCTACCCACTGTAACCAATGCATATGCGCACCTTAATTCGAAAAAACAACTATGAAGCAGATGAAAGACGAGAGGAAGAGAATAGTTTACAAAGTTGCACTCATGGCATCTCTGAGCGCCGAAACATGCGTCAATGACCCATCAATAAAATTATATCCTGCTGAAATTGATTCCTTGATGGTCTTCACGTAGTCGGGGTCAAGTGCAGTATCTCTTTCCACGTGTTTTTTGAACTTTTATTTATATCGACTACGCATGAATGATAAAACCAGCTGAAATTTGCGCTCGTTCCGTTAAACTGTCTCCTGTGTTCTTTGTAGTGTGTCCTTCGTAGCGTCCCCTTACTGTAAGCGCATCGCCAAGCAGGCCAAAGAAAATACTCTTTCATATATTCGCTGAGAAATTCGGAGAAAGGACTAACATGACAATAAACAAAGTAATATGCTCGTCTCTAACAATATTCTCCTCGATAAAGTGAAGTAAAATAACATAAGATGACTATACAGTAAAGCTTACATGCAGCTTAACATTCTTTGTTTCCTGATTACCTCCACGGTAATAAAATAGTCATCATCATCATCATCATCATCATCAGCCTGTCTACGCCCACTGCAGGGCAAAGGCCTCTCCCATGTTCCGCCAATCAACCCGGTCCTGTGCTTTCTGCTGCCACGTAATACCTGCAAACTTCTTAATCTCATCTACCCACCTAATTTTCTGTCTCCCCCTCACGCGTTTGCCATCTCTTGGAATCCAGTCAGTTACCCTTAATGACCACCGGTTATCCTGCCGACGTGCTACGTGCCCGGCCCATATCCATTTCTTCTTCTTGATTTCAACTATGATGTCCTTAACGCCCGTTTGTTCCCTGACCCACTCTGCTCTCTTCCTGTCTCTTAAGGTTACACCTATCATTTTCCTTTCCATCGCTCGCTGCGTCGTCCTCAATTTAAGTTGAACCCTCTTTGTAAGTCTCCAGGTTTCTGCTCCGTAGGTAAGTACCGGTAAGATGCAGCTGTGATATACCTTCCTCTTGAGGGATAGTGGTAGATTACCATTCATGATTTGATAATGCTTGCCGAATGAGCCCCAACCCATCCTTATTCTTCTAGTTATTTCACTCTCATGGTTCGGTTCCGCGGTTACTACCTGTCCTAAGTAGACGTACTCCTTTACAACTTCCAGTGTCTCGCCACCTATCGCAAAGCGATGTTCTCTGCCAAGATTGTTCCACATTACTTTAGTTTTTGCATATTAATTTTCAGACCTACTCTTCTACTTTCCGTATCCAGTTCAGTAATCATGAGCTGCAATTCGTCTCCCGCGTTACTCATCAATGCAATGTCGTCAGCGAATCGTAGGTTACTGAGATACTCTCCATTAACTCTTATCCCTAACTCTTCCCAATCTAGGGCCCTGAAAACCTCCTGTAAACACGCGGTGAATAACATTGGAGAGATCGTGTCTCCCTGCCGTACGCCCTTCTTTATTGGGATTCTGTCGCTTTCTTTATGGAGGACTATAGTGGCTGTGGATCCGCTGTAGATTTCTTCCATTATGTTTATATAGGCTTCGTCGATGCCTTGATTCCGCAGTGCCTGCATGACTGCTGATGTCTCCACCGAATCAAATGCCTTCTCGTAATCTATGAAGGCTATGTATAGGGGTTGGTTGTATTCCGCGCATTTCTCTATCACCTGATTGATAGTATGAATATGGTCTATTGTTGAGAATCCTGTACGAAATCCTGCCTGGTCCCTTGGTTGATTGAACTCTAATGTTGTGTTAATTCTGTTAGCAATTACTTTTGTAAATAGCTTGTAGACAACGGACAGTAAGCTTATGGGCCTGTAATTTTTCAGGTCCTTGACGTCCCCTTTCTTATGGACCAAGATGATGTTGGCATTCTTCCAAGATTCTGGTATCCTCCCCGTCGAGAGGCACTTCGTATACAGGGTGGCCAGTTTCTCTAACATAATCTCTCCACCGTCTTTCAACAGGTCTGATGTTACCTGATCCTCACCAGCTGCTTTGCCTCTTTGCATTCCCTTTAGGGCTTTCTTTACTTCTCCTGTCAATACTGGTGGGATGTCAGATTCCTCTGCGCTATTACTTCTTCTTACGTTATCATCCTGAATGCCTCGGCTGCTGTACAGATCCCTGTAGAACTCTTCCACTACCTCAACTATTCTATCCATATTGTTTGTGACCTTGCCTTCCTTGTCCCTTATTGCATACATCTTATTTTTGCCTATGCACAGTTTTGTCTTCATAGCTTTGAGGCTTCTTCCGTTCTTTAGAGCATGCTCAATTCTCTCCATATTATACTTTCTTATGTCGGCTACTTTACGCCTATTGATTAACTTCGAAAGCTCCGCCAGCTCTATTTTGTCTGTTGCATTTGAGGCTTTCATAGCTCGACGTTTCTTAATGAGGTTTTTCGTCTCTTGGGATAGCTTACCAGTGTCCTGTCTAACGACTGTACCCCCGACTTCCACTGCACACTCCTTGATGATACTAGTCAGATTATCATTTATTGCGTCAACGCTAAGGTCGGTTTCCTCGGTTAAAGCCGCGTACCTATTCTGAAGTGAAACTCTGAATTCCTGAACTTTCCCTCTCAGAGCTAGTTCATTAATCGGCTTCTTGCGTATCAGTTTCTGCCGTTCCTTCCTCACGTCAAGTTGAATTCTAGATCTTACCATTCTATGGTCACTGCATCGGATCTTGTTAACTACTTCCACATCCTGAACAATGCCCGGGTGGCCGCACATTATGAAGTCTATTTCATTTTTAGTTTCGCCATTAGGACTCCTCCACGTCCACTTACGAGTAGCCCGTTTTCTGTAGAAGGTATTCAAGATGCGTAAATTATTGCGTTCTGCAAACTCTACTAGTAACTCCCCTCTGGCGTTTCTAGAGCCGATGCCATATTCCCCAACTGCATGATCTCCAGCCTGCTTCTTGCCTACCTTTGCATTAAAGTCGCCCATCAGTACAGTATACTGTGTCTTTACCTTACTCATTGCTGATTCTACGTCTTCGTAGAAGCGTTCAACCATTTGATCCTCATGGGTGGATGTAGGCGCGTAGGCCTGTACCACCTTCATCTTGTACCTCTTATTAAACCTAATTACGATACATATCACCCTCTCATTAATGCTATAGTATTCCTCTATATTGCCAGCTATATCTTTATGAATAAGGAACCCCACTCCTAGTTCTCTTCTGTCAGCTAAGCCACGATAGCATAGGACGTGTCCGTTCTTCAGCACTGTATAAGCCTCCTGTGGCCTCCTAACCTCACTGAGCCCTATTACATCCCATTTAACACCCTCTAATTCCTCGAATAGTACAGCTAGACTCGCCTCACTAGATAAAGTTCTAGCGTTATACGTAGCCAAATTCAGGTTCCAATGGCGGCCTGTCCGTACCCAGAGATTCTTAGCACCCTCTGCTGCGTCGCAGGTCTGACCGCCGCCTTGGTCAGTTGCTTCGCAGCCGCTGGGGACTGAGGGCCGAGGGTTAATTGGTGTATTCATGTGGGAGGTAGTGGCCAAGTACTACACCAGGGTGGCCAATCCTGCTCTGGTGAGGGAGTGCATTGCTGGCTGTGGTCGCCAGTGAGGCTGCACCCCAGGCCTTTTTTTTTTCACAATTCCATCATCACGCGGACTTTTTTTTTTTTAATCCGGTTGGGAATTGTCCGGCACCGGGATTCGAACCACGGACCTCTTGCATGCGAAGCTGATGCTCTACCACTACGCCATCGCTGCAACTTGTCTACTCTGTGAACTCTGTGTACTGTAACTGTAGTACACAGAGTTAAAGGGGTCATGAACCACTCCTCGGGCTTGGCGTGAAAAACAACCTGTAATGATTCGGACCCTTCCCAGAAATATATAGCCGAAAGAATTTTTCGAAAAGCTAAAGAAGGACCGGAGATATAGCGATCACAATATTTACTCTCTCAACTCGCTTCATTCCGGAGGAGGGAGGCAGCGCCGTTCGAGGAGCCCCGCCCAGTCTACAAAGTGTAAATCGCGTGTTGGCACCACCAGAAACCGCCGGTGTTAGAGTGACCTAGAATAGGGGGAGTATCCAAAGCGCCGGCTCCCGCGTGGGCCTTTTGCGGTGAACTCCCGCGCCGCGCCACTGCCGCGCCAGTCCCGAGGGCTTTCCGCGCTCGGAAATCGAGGGGCGTCTGCTACATGCTGTAGTTTTTTCCGCCGCGTTTCCACGCAGGGCATTTGAAGTCTACTTAACTTTTATAGTGTGGTGCGGAATGGAGATTATCCATCTTTAAGCGTTGTCTAAGTGCTGGGATAACAACAGAATGCAAAAAATCATGTGTCAAGCGGCATCAGCGCGGCCTAGTTCCGGTCACAGAGTTCGAGAATGTTGGTGCGTGCGTAAAAACGTGCACAACGGACACGCACAAGCAAAGAACGAAAAAAAAAACTTATTTGCACGAGTAATCGGGCAATAGCATCACGCATGCATGAATTAAGAGTAATAAAAAGAAGTAAATTGCACGCGCAGTCGGCTGAACTACTTACGCGCAATGACCACGAGCTTTTTACTCGTGGTCGCCACTGGTTTGCTAGCCATATGCACACCGCCTTACTCGAGAATTCATTAGCCTCCACTAGTACTTTATTCTGGACGGAGCACACCCGGTAGACACAAGGGAAACAAACAAAAAAAAAGTAGAGACGGCCATACGACCGCAATGCTGTTGGCTTATGTTAGCTTCTGAGGTAGCGTACAACAAGGCTCACCGTGTGAAACATTTGCAGTGATGCTACCGGGGACTTTATTCGAACAAGAAAACAACTACATGAATTATTTGAATAGCAAAGCAACTACTACAACGAACTTCTCTGTCACCATATTTACGGCACAAGTTTAACTGTGAACGTTTGAGAGTGTCGTTATTAGTCTAGTTGCGCGTTTGTACGTTTGACAGACGCCACAGATACCTGGGATGAAATTATTAGTTAAAGATACCTGACTGCGTGTGTGACAGCACATATCCTCAACATAAAGCCCCTTGACATATTAAATGTGGCGAAAAAATGTAAATTGTCTTCGCAGACAATTTACATCAGGAGTTTCCAATTATTTTTTTTTCGCAACTTGCGATTGGAAGCACAGTCATTTCGGCATCAGGGGCGCGAGCAACCGCTTATTGCATTGTCTAGAGACGCTATAATTTAAATCCTACCATGTCACATGGGTTTTAGAAAGTGAGTTGCACTTTGTGGGAACATAATTGTAAACGTCTAAATCGGACGCATGATTTCACGGCAGCCATTTAGGCCTTTGTGACCATTACAATTTCCAGTAACGCAAGACGGTACTACTGTGCGGATTGCAACACGCGCTTTACAACATAAATATATGCCGCAATGTTGCTAATTGACAATTATTTCGTAATGTAATTAATTTTCTCAGTGATGTAACTGTTTAGCCTTTCCTACCTCACAAGTGGCGCTCTTTTTGACAGTCATAACTAATCTGTAGTGATGCGATTGAAGTAAATTTTGTAGGCAATACAACAAAGTTTGCAACTAAATTAATGCTACGACATATACACGGCATAAAGCGACGTTGACCAAATTCTAGTGTCTATGTTTTTTTTTCCTTTAGCATCACATTCACACATGTGTTACCAGCAATAAATAATTCAAAATTTCGTGTAGGATATCGAAACACTAGGCTGCTTTTTCTTTTGTCTCTGTAACCGATAGACTCGAGTTATTAATGGTCTTCTGCAGCAAGTACTAAACAAGCCCAAGATCAACTCTATCTCTGGCAACATGCACTACAGAGCACTCCAGGAGCTCTAATGAACTCAGGTTAGTTGGTCTAGTATTTAATATACTTTTTTTTGTTTACTCAGTGAAAGCGCATTGTAGAATTATCGGACATAATAAGTGGCGAAAAAAAGAAACAACAGGCGAAAGAAACGAGAATTAAGGAAGTCTCTCACAGATATGCGATTTACCTTACAGCTTGAAATAAAAGAAGGCAGCTTGGTTAATGTTCTTTTTCTTTTGTTTATTTGAAGTGACTAAGTCCTTTTCTTTCTCTCATCCGCCATAAGACGAATTTGTCGTAATTACTTCGGGGGGGGGGGGGGGCTGATTGTTCCCCATAACGCCGTAAGTCTAATTAGAAGAGGCGCCGGAACCAACAAGAACCGGGAACCTGCGCGAGGTGTGGCATTCATTATCGCGAGGCGCAGCAAACACGAAAAAGTGCGCGTAGCCTTGTCGACTTTAATTAATGCGTCAATTACGACAGGCTTCGCCCAGTACGCGCTTTCGTAGACACCCCGCGACGGGCCGTGATTGCGAAGTTCGCCACGACTCTCAAACTCCTGCCCAGACCAGGGTCCGGGTTCAGCGTTATAACTAACGCTGAACGAAGATCCCCAGGAAGCACTGAATGCTGTCTCGCAACTGCTTATAATAATAGAGAGCTGTGTTTCAGTGCACGAATCCGTAAACATCTAAGACTACGATCAGGTCTCCAATGAATACGCTTTCGACTAACGAGGCGTTTGGCTACAATAATTTGGGCATTGACTGAAAAGAAAAATATGAAAAGTACAGGAGATGGGAAATTCGTGAACACGGGTTGTCGCTGGAGCCGACATTTTGACGAGCGGACTTGCATTCATCAAGGGTTCAACTTGAAGTTGCAGCCTTGAAGAAGACAAGTCCGCTCGTCGATAAAGCCAAGTCCGCTCGTCGTTGAAGTGCAACTTCAAGCCTGCTACTTGAAGTTGCAGCCTTGAAGAAGGCAAGTCCGCTCGTCGAAACGTCGGCTCTAATGACAACCCGTGTTCGCGAATTTCCCATCTCTTCAAGCTTTCATGTTCCGCTGAACGTCTGCCTTTTTTTATTTCAACAGAATAGGATAAATAAATTGAGCCGCGGAAATGTCTCGTTACAGGTTGGCGAGGAACCCCGAGGTAAGAGTTCCGGTATTTGTTAATTTATTAAAATATGCGCGAATCTTGTTCTGTCATCAATAGCTAGGTGTCGCCTTCACGTATGACTTCGTCTATAAAATACAGGGGGGTCGAATGGTCGCGTGCTGGGTGTGAATTATTTGCAGGACATTTCCGCTTCTACTGTTACCTAGACTACACCCGGCGAAACCCAGTGCTTTGTTAGCGATTTATTCATAAGAAGCGTTCTGCGATATTCTGTTGGGTCTAGTTAACTGTGTCATTCTCAAGACATCGGGCGGAATGTAATACTTTGTGTGTAGAATTTAGTTTCTTTTTTTATTACGAGCATTGAAGACCTGAGTTTGAACTCTGCTTTGGCTTTCACATAAATTTTGAGATTCAGAAATTTATGAAACATTATTTGTGCTGCTATTTTTTTCATCTTAGTCTTCGTCTCATGTCTGTCGATATTTCCTCTACAATTTTTGACTAATCATAATTCGTTAGTTCATGTGGATTAGAGATGGCGTAACAAAGAACATACGCTGCCAAGCTCTGGTGCTCTAGCTAAATCTACTTTAAACAGACTCCAAAGCGAGTCCACGAATGCGAGACGTCTTAAATTACAAGTAAATTCCCGCGTGAAGTGCTTGAGTGATGAGGCTGAGCACTGTGCCACCGTATTTTCCTGACATCAGCTTCTGCCGCTGAGCAAGTTGGTCTATATATGACTAAATAATGTCGTCATCAACCTTCAAGACGGAATTGACAAATGTTTGCCCTAAACATTATCTCTTAATGATAGCTCTCTTTTTAAAGTTATAGGAGAAAAGTGTCGCAGCGATAGCGCGTTCATTGCGTACCGTGCTATCTCTGTCGTCTGTGTTTTGGCAGCTGCAGTCCGATGTGATCAATTATTTTATTTCTGTTTCATCACTCAGAAACGCATACGCTTTCTTAACGGCGCTCACTTTTCTCCCTATGCTCGCGTGTTCAAGTTCCGCTAGGCATGAAGCACGGCCCACCCGTAAAATCGACCGTCTCACGCTCAAGTTGTCGCGGCGCTCGCAACAATATTAAATTATATATGCAGTTCCGCCTGGGATTTCAATTCTTCCAAAATGATTGCGGCTTTATGCGTAAAGAATTCATATTTCACCTTTCCTTTTTTGTCCTTTGTGCCTGACTTCTAGAATCATCGGCTATAGTAATACCAGACTGTTCATTCATTGGTGTTAATGTTTTTCTGCATAGCGAGACTACGTGAGGCCATCCCTGAACATCTGATGACTTGGCTTCAGGCATGCGATACTTCAGAGGAGAGAATTTTTTCAAATAAATTATTAGATCTTTGGCTAAGGAAAAGAAGTAAGACTGCTGGAAACGTCTTGAGTCCTCACAGATGCAATTATTGGGAGCAGGTAATTATTTGCGCGGAAGTAAGCGTGGGTGCTTGGAAGCGAAAAAAAAATCACAGCATATCCACGGAGTGAATGATGATGAGTGGGCGAAGCTGCGGAGGTTCATCGGTAAACCGTGCATCTTCCGTGAGTTCTGCCCAGTACATCATCACCGACGTGAGATAGGGCGCGTTTATACTAAAGGTTCGATGAGTTATGACGACTTGCAGCTCACTTTAATTTTACATGTACGCTGTGAATTTTCATTGTTTAGAAAACCACTGCTTTAGAAAACATCTGGCGTCTTTCGTTAAGCAGCTGGCGTCTTTTCGTTTTGCTTTAGAAACATCTGGCGTTCTTTCGTTTTGCTTTTAGAAAACATCTGGCGTCTTTCGTTGGTTTATTTCATCAATCAACGGCGTTTTGAACAAAATTTCTATTGTTTAATCACGCACATGAGATCTCACCAGGCACTACCTTGGAGGTAAACAATGGCTGCTAATGTGAATGAGAGACAGAAGAAGTCGGCTTTTAGCTAACACTTACACTTCTACTTCTACTAACGTTTCCTACTGGAACATGCCAATGGCTGCTAATGGGGAATGAGAGACAGAAGAATTCGGCTTTTAGTTAACGCGCACGCTGCGAATTTTTTATTGTTCAACAACGCACAGGAAAAATCTCCCACCGGCACCACCTTGGAGGTCAAGATCTGGTACTAGCGTTACGACTGGTTACGCACTACTACGAGGGACGAACGGGTGCCGCCTTAAGGAGCTTTCGCTATGTTCACGCGTTTCCTGCCCTTCAGTTCGGGCGCTGTGTTAGTATAAGTTACAAGGTGTCCAGGCGACCCTGTTTTGTGTAACCATGTGAAGAGTTACTTGTCAATAAAAATTCCCTTTGTTCGCCCCTAAAAGTAACGATATTCCCACAATTTGTGCGAGCAAATGGATAATCGTGATAACCCATTTTTGTGCGAAACTAACGGTTATTTTACCAATAAAAAGATGATGGAAAGTGACATTTTCTTGCGCTGTTATTTACGAATGGATATGGATCAAGATAAACTTACCGAGCATCTACAAACATGCTGTTCCTTTTTTGGCTAAGGACGCAGCCTTTGTGGCGTGGTAAGGAATGAGTTCAGCAGTAGAGAGATCTTTCCATGATAAAATGAATAGACGAATAAATGTCGAACCTAAAAAAGTTATATCGTGCCGTGCACAAGACGACGACCTCAGCGGACTTCGTTCTGCTTTCCACAGTGCCCTCCATTAGGCACCGTACATTCCGTAAATTCTGCGCTACGTGTCTCAGCGACGTTGTTCTGTTCTTTGAATCTCTCACCGTCAGTTTCCGTGTGCATGAAATCACAAAGGAAAGCTAGCCGACCAGTTGCATTGTCTTTCGACGAGCTTAAATAATCGAAGTGCCAGAGGTCACCTTCCCGCCTTCTTTCCTGCTTTTGACGCAAAGCCAGATCAGTGCTTCCTAATTATTCCATCTCATTAGCTCAGTCACTGAGATACTCCTAGGGCCTTAACCTCTGATCTTTTAAAGAGGATAAAAACATGGAAACGAGAGCTGGCCTTTGGTACACGCTGAGTTAGTGAGATTTTTTTTTTATTTAAGGATTAACTTTCGGCAAAAATACGAAGCAGGGCGTATTGCATTTTTTTTTCGTCCTTTTAGACGAAGATAATGAGCACATTTTTATAACGTATTCTTTAAAAGATAGTTCTGAGAATGGTAATTCAGGAAAGAAACAGCTAGCATTTGAAAAAAAAAATCGTTTTTGAGACTCATTTATATTGTCCTAGAAGTCATGATTGACCGAAGCGCACGCAGCTTCCTTCATATGCCTTCTTCATTCAGGCTACAAAAGCGCTAATCATAAACGCGTGCATTATATAAAGGCATAATAATACCACTTCATTATCACCTATGTTTCTGAGCGCATGCACAGATAAAATAACAAATATGAAAAAAAATTGTAGTGGCTTAGCTCGGCTATGCCAGGATTTAGGTAGCGTGAGCTAAGGTTTAGCTGATTATTCTTAGCTCTCCTGGCTGCCTAGCATTAGCTTGATTATCATGATTACTGCTGCTTCAGTGACACACACAAACGGTATACGCATTATGTGACACATGTATATTTATGTTTTGCTCAACGCAGTTTCTCTATTGCCACAAAGACGGCCCGGTGGTCAGTGTAGAAACAGGCTGGCGTCTCTTTGGCCCCAATGCCCGGTGCAGCGTAAGGCGGCCACTGCACAACAGAGGCGGGCAGCTGGGTGCGTGCCGGCGCCAGTATGTCTGCTGTGGCTATGACGCCACTCCTCTGGCGCGTCTCGGCAAATCGCCGAGGCGCGCGCGGCGGGGGCGGCGGCGGCTCCGTGCGCTAGATGTGCACCGTGTAACGTCACTGCTCCTCGCGCATGCGAAGCACGGCTCTCGGACTGATACGCGAAACTGCTCCAGCTCGGCCAGCGTAGCTAACGCTACAAAATGCGACTGGAGAGGAAACAATAGCCTGAGTACGCATCTTTTAACGTACGAAACACAGAAATAATCTGCGATACGTCGACTGTGAAGAGATCGTATTTATAATTGAGGGAAGCATTTTTCTGCGTAAAAAAACATTGGCCTCCATCCCGCCATGCGAACGGGAATGTCCATCAAAGCTGTATCAAACATCACATGTGCTGATGGGGGGATATGTTTTATTATTATTTTAGAGTAATGCAGGTGATAGTCGCTTTGTGGTCGCTTTGGTATACCGTGATTGGTTCCGCAACAATTTTCAGCAAGACGAATTTGTTCCTTTCGTCGAGCATTGTATTCGCGCTGTTCTTCTGTCACCTTTAATTTCCATGGTCTACCCATGGCAGTCGTATAATGAACTGAATGACTTGCTAGACAGGTCTCGCTTTTATATGTGAAAGAGGAAAACAAACGCGGGGAGAAGGAAGGGTCGTTTGATGTGATTCGAAACCCTCGTGTGAAGTTCAAAGCAGACGCAGATGCTGTTCTCACTGTTCAACAGGCGCCTTATCAACCATCATGCGGTTTTGATGCTTGTTTTGTGGTTTTCTTTACTGAAACGAATACTGAGCTCTATGCTGTATGCCTGATTGCAAAGAAAGATATGCCGTTTGCCTTCAATTGTTAAAGGGCCCCTAAACCACTGACAGCTCGAAAATTTAGTTATGGCGTTGCAGTTGTGCACGAGTCTACAGCGAACGTTAGCGGAGTTACATGCGTTTGCTCGTTTCGCTCTTTCCTTCGCTACGCTGCGTTTGTAGGCTCGTCTGTCAACCTCTCCGAATGCGCTTCCTCAACGTCAGAGGTGAAAACGCAAGGAGCGTGCGCATCTGCCAGCAGAGGAGCACGCGAGCGTCTGTGGTGAGTAGTGGGAGTTGCCCAACTTCTGTGTCACACATACGCGCTATAGGAGTTTTGCGCTTGCGCCACGAAAATTTCGGACCATCGAGAGGTATAGAGCTTCGCTGTGAAACAGTGCTTCGATTTTAGAAGCTCGGGGCAGTGTCCGTTCTGCGGCGTCCGCACCCATACTGCGCATGCGCCAACTCTCCCCCCTCTCCTCGCGTGAGTGCGAGGGGGTGGGAGGAGGTGGCGTGAGCGCTGCCTCCGCTTCGTTTCTCCTCTCCCGTTTCTCTCTCTTCGCCACAGCTGTGCGCTCGTATATAATGCGGCGCGCGTGCGCTCCCGTTGCACTCTCCTACGCAACGGCGCTATGGACGCTCGCGAAGCTGAACGTAAACGGAAACGCCGGCAAGCGTCGCACTCTCCTTCGCAACGGCGCTTTGGACACTCGCGAAGCTGAACGTAAACAGGCAACGACGGCAAGCGAATCTCGAAGCTGCGAGGCTGTGAAAGCGCGCGTTAGCTGTGCTTCCGTCATTCTCTCTCTGTGAAACGGTGTGCGATACGCCATAAACAACGTCAATGTCGGCGCTAGTTGCAGCGGCAGCGCCACCGCCGCGGAGCAGAGGAACGCTCGGGAAGCCGAACGTAAACGTCAGCGTCGGCGAGCGGTAATTCAAACGCCTCGACAACCACCGTCTCATAGGTGACATAAGAGAAACGGAAACTCGATGCGCATAACCCGCGATGCTTTCTCATCCCATCATGGTTGCCGTAGGGGGAGATGATGTGTAATTTTTACTGCATGTATGTTTATTTGTTCCACTTTCTAACAAGAAAAGACCTTCCTTTTATTCTTTGTTACTAGAATACTTCAGTTACTAATAAAGTATTTCACTTTGTCATTATACTGAGCAGGTAGTCTGTACCCCAATTTTTAGTGATAATGCGTGACTGTACGCACCGTAAATAACCGCACCTAACCGGTTTTGGTATTCAGGAAGAAAAACAATGGACAAACACAAAACCACGAAGCGTGTGGCTACTAGCTTGGGTAACCACTTAGGAGAGTCGCGAAGTAGGTTTAAAATAACCTACATACCTCAAAAAATTGAAAAAAGCAAGGAGGTTTCGTTGTTGTTTATTGGGAAGACGACCAACTGAACTACGCTGGGATGGAGAAGGAAGCTCAGTAGCATGTGGTCGCTTCGGTTCTCTAGCATATCAGTGACAAAAAAAAAATAGCAGCACAATAAAACGAACTCGCAGAAGTGAGAAACTCCCCCGTACATTTTTGTCTCGTCCATGTACATTAGGTGCGACAACGATGTGCTAAAAGAGAAAGAGCGAGTAACAAGGCGAGAAACACTAACCACGAAGCGATAGTGCGCGCTCACAGCGCTAAAGCAACGCATTAGCCTAATTAGAATGCGCCATCGTTACCGCTTGGTGCCGCTGTTGTAGCTGTAGACGGCCAGCGTGGTATGCTCGCAGGCGCGCGTTCTGAAAAACGGCAGTGCCTGCGAGTAAGCGACGAAAAGAGAGACTCGCAGTACAGGGGAAGTGCGCGATGCGCATAATATACTGGAGGCACGAAATGAATTCCCGACACGTAAGTCGAGCCAGCGTGTAAGGCGGGGCAGTGCAACAACAAAGCATGGATACGGCCATCTTGTTCATTTTTGCCGGCGTGCTCGTTGCGATTCACACTCAGCTCCACATTTAGCGAGAGGTGCCCATCAAAGAAGAAGCATATCAGGGCAATATGTTGGTCGTGTTCGCATACCACACATTTGCGAAAACGAACCAGAAAGAAAAGATAATGATGACTATGCAGATGCAGTGCTAAACAACAATATAAAATTTCATTAGAAGCGCGGTAATAAGTATACTACTATAAAGCTAATATACACGTGACAGAGATGGCGCGAAAGAAGTAGAGATTCTACGCTCTTGATTGCGACAGATTGCCTCGCGACATGCTCACCATGTTGGTTATGCACGAAGCACCTTTGATAATCATCTTTATTTCCTCGACGAGATTTTAGCGCGTGCTACCTAGCGGTCTGCGTTTACAAAAAAAGACATAAGGTGCAACGCTGTGGAAGCTACGCAAAACATTCGGTCAGCAAAATGTGTAAGTCCGCGCGTTTCGCGCTTGGATTTCGTCGTCGTAAACAACGCCTCCGTGATTGGCGCTGGCTGCACGTTAACGGAACTGATCGCGGAGGCCGCGATATGAATACAAAGAGACGCTAAGTGTTTCAGAGCAACCTAGTCACAACCGTATAAATAACGGGGTTTCTTTATTTCTATGGCACAAAGTATCTTCATTTATTACTGAGCCCCCCCAAAAAATCACATTACTGGTAGTAAAATCATTGAACTATATCTTGGTCCGACCACATTTACTGCAACAAGTCATGCTAGCTTTCACGGCGTTGCACGTGATGTATGAAACGGAGTACAGTTAATAGGCTATTACACAGCGGTAAGCTTTCCATTAAAAATAACAGTTTGTGGCAGATATCAAATATCCTACTCTAAACCTTGTCATTGTAAATCTTCGAATAAAATCTTCTACTTCTATATAGCACCGGAAAATCTTATAGAGAAAATGCACCTTAGCAGTTCGCAAAATGTTGTCAGTTTGAACGACTTGTTCTGTAACGCGAGTTTTAATATGTTCATTCCTATCGTGTGCCGTTGGATACATGACCCCCCTAGTTGCTGTTCTATTTCACTGCACAAACGGCCTTTTGTTAAAAAAGATAACTAAAACAACAGTGCATTCTTGTCGCAAGTTTAGTGGCATATATGTCCAAATCTGCACCACCCACAGATTTCATTTCATGTATATACACATTGCGAACTCGCCGGAGTCGCAATACTTGCCGTAAAGTCCTGAGATGTTATCAGGTAATTTTAGCTAGTAACTGCTTATTAGCATGAACTTAACTTTTATGGACATCCGCCACACCTGAAAGTTTATTTTTCGTCAACTCCCTTTCTCACAAAAGCCCCTTAAAAATATTTTCGCGTACGTTCTGTAAATAATTGCAGGCAGTTCGCACTAAGCTGCGCAAAGTTTGACACAGCGAAGGACGGGCCCGTCACCGCTCGTAATTCCCGTCGACCGACACGTCTAGCTTCGAGATCCACGGCTTCCTCCTCGGAAGTACGCAGCCACGCTATATACTATAGAGCGTAGGTTGCGCGCGATGTCTCCATCGGTGGGCGTGGCTTAGCAACTGCGCATGCGCGGCATGGACAGGTCGTGCGATATTTGGTCGCTATATGACGCGATGCTTGCTTCCGCTTCCTTTGTATCTCTTTCTCTACTTCTTTCTGTCTCTTTCGATGATCTTCTCTCCGTCTCTTTTTCTTTCTGCATTTCTTCCTCTCTGCTGCTCTCTTTCTCATTCTTTCTGTGCCAAGCTTTACTTTCTCCCCTCCTCCTTTGCCTCCTCCTCTCCATCACATTTCTCCTCGTCACGCTCACTTCCCTTTCTCACCTCTTTCCTATACTATACTATACTATACAACGCTATGCAATGCTCTGCTCGTGTGCCTGTATTGCCGAGTGGTTAGGACGCTGGCGTTCGTATCGGAGTTATGCGGGTTCGAATCCCACCTCGTGAACAATTTTTCTCGGCAAGAATGTTTCACTTTCTCTTTGTTTATATATCTCTTTCCGTCTCTCTATTTGTTTCCCTTTCTTTCTTTTTTTCTTTCTCTCTCTCTCTGTGCTCGTTCTCAGGGTTATTACAGGCCACGCCGTAGCGGTGAGTAGTGGGATCTACCCAAACTCTGTGGCACATTCCCGCTCATGATGATGATAGTTTTCGGGCACAGTCACACACTTTACGCCGAGCAAGAACAGCTTCGCTGTTCAAAGCTGTTTATTCTCGTAAGCGCCCCGTATACAGGCTTTTGCGCTGCCGCCACTTGGCGGTGCAGCGAAAGGGGAACGAGGAACGCGAAATT
Source organism: Rhipicephalus sanguineus (assembly GCF_013339695.2). Taxonomy (NCBI): domain Eukaryota; kingdom Metazoa; phylum Arthropoda; class Arachnida; order Ixodida; family Ixodidae; genus Rhipicephalus; species Rhipicephalus sanguineus. The sequence continues at coordinate 99,212,358 of NC_051177.1, read as the reverse complement.
TTCTTGATCATCTTATGCCTATGTGCAATAACATTAAGTAAATGGAGTATTTATGAATATTGCTTTTCAGAAATACGCTTTGTATCAGCCGATTATTGTCGCATGTGTTGTTAAATCTGGTAATCCATGAGGTAATCTAGAAGGATGTTTGAAAACATTTAGTGCGTTTTACGATGAGAAACATTCATTAAATTATAGTAACCAATATTTCAGTCTTCCCAAGCCCAATTGCGATTACTGTAAATATAGAGATGGGAAATATATGGCTTCTAGGGCCGCGGTTAGGCCCAAGAGTAAACCACTGTGCACACCGTATATGCAACAGAGAAGATGCATCCCCTTCTGTGTTTAAAGTACAATATAATAGTAACCGCTAGGGTTTTACGTGCCATAACCCCGATATGGTTATCAGGCACGCCGTAATAGAGGGGGGGGGGGGGGCTCCGAATTATTTTGACCACTTGGTGTTCTTTAACGAGAACCTAAATTAAGTACACGGGTGTTTTTTGCATCCAGAGTAGAAGATGACGTCACTGAACCTAAAATAATGGGGAAAAACGATAGAAATTACCCCAAAAAGCTCGCATCGAACGGAACGGATAACTTAGAAAAGAAGGCGTAAAGAAAAACTAACGTGCAAACGTAAGGCACTTCTGCAGGGTGTCGCCGCAAATTGAATAATGTGCGCGCTGTGCAAATAGTGGCCTCTTTGGGCAGAGAACTTGTTCCGTGCCCATTAGTCAATGCTGCCATCGCCGTTGCGATCGCCGGGTGCCCTTACGCCTTATTTCATTGTCATTTAGCTTTTCTGTTCTCCCTCTGTTTACGCAAAGCGACCCGATAAAACTCGCGTTATCGGGAAACAATCGTTTGTAGAAGGTCGCTAAGCGCGCCTAATGGTCTCCTTGGCAATCAACGCACAGAAGTTTGGGCGTCTCTCTCGTATTTCATTTGCGACAGCAATTATATGGAACCCTCCAGGTACATTAGTGTCGTCGCCGTGAGGTTCCGTATAAAGTCCACGTTGAACATCGGCCGACGAGTCGTATTTTCTCCGTGAGAGTGAAAGCGAGCGATGGCAGCCGACCATCGCGGCTCAAGCGGATAGGAAACGCTCCGGCCGTTTTTTGTCGCGCGAAAGGCCCATGAGGTGTCCCCGTGGTATGGGGGTGGGGGGGGTGGGGGGGGGGTGACGGAGGGATTGTGTCTGTCCGGCAGGACTGCGTACTATAATCGGCCGGGCGTGATCGCGCGCTCCCGATCTCGACAGGGTTTAGCAGACCGGTCATACCTCTGTATGTGCTTTGTTCTCACCGCTCCGTTTGTATAGGAGCGATAGACAGCACGAAGGTAGCCTCGCTCGCTTATTTAGGCCCGCAATAGGTGGATAGCAAAATGACGTCTTCCGGTTCGATGCCTAGCTCTTCGCTGTTTCAAGGTGTGTGCCGTTCAGTGTAATCGGGGTTTGTTTCCAGTTATCTTGCCTCCTCCCCAATTACACTGATTCGCACACAATTTGAAGCAGCGACGAGCTGAGCCTTGACGGTTCCTAGAACTGGAAGTGCTGTAGCAGACGACGCACCGTTTTTCTATCCACCTATTGCTTCAGTTCCGCTGGATCGGATGTTATAGGTGTTAGCGGCAATCCTCCCTTCGTATAACACCACAGTTTGTTGCTATCACATTAATTTGATCGCAGTTGCGTTGAAACTATGATATTTTTATGAATAATCATCTACTCCATTCATCACATCACGGACCAATACCTAGACGTCTTTCCTTCTAGAACAGCGTCATCCAACGTGAATGCCGAGAAAAGCATGTAGTACGTTTGAAACGCTGCGGCATATATCGGCTACTTGAAGGGAGTGTTTGACAAGCCATTACTGCAAGCGAATGTCGCTCAAAGGTGACGCTTAAAATTTCAGTTTTCAATTGCAACTAACAAACTTATGGCTTTAGAGATAATTCGTGTGTATAAAATACTTGCGCATATGCTCTCAGTGTTCTGAAAACATAAATTTCAAGTTGCTGCGCGGAAAATATATGGGCCGACGCTCTTCTGGCTATCACAAATTCTGATAGCCAGAAGAGCGTCGCATATTGGACGCAGAACTTGCTCGCCATCCCGCGGCATGTTAAAATGTGATTGAACACCACGGCCGCACTTGAGGGAAACGCAAAGCGCGTAGTAGCCCGGCCGTAATTTTTCTCGAGGCAAGCGCGTGGGGGAACGCGGTGTTACAGCCAGGTGAGGCAGGCGCGCGTCGCAGAGCTATTTTCGGTTTGATTAGCGTGATGCTATGAGCGAGGCCGACGCTTTTACGACGCTTGCGTTAAGGTCGACACCTCGCGGTGTGTTAAGGCATTGACAAAATTGCACTTCTATTGCCACATGTACTGCTTTATTTGAAGAAATAAAAGGTATTATTATTATTATTATTATTATTATTATTATTATTATTATTATTATTATTATTATTATTATTATTCAAAACGCGCCGAATGGGACGAACGTGTAACGCGCTCAAGGAACTAATCGTGGAGGCCACTAATGATGAATTACTTTACTTTGCCACTCCCAGAGGGCAACACCGCCCCGCCTACCGGGAGAGTGGTAGATATAAAAGGCGCGTTTGTAAAGCCTCTGGAGTCTGTGACCGTGGCACAGTGGATAGGGTGCCTGGCATCTGTTCACGCGGACCGAGCAGTCGTGGGTTCGATGCCCGTTGACGGAACTTTTTTTCTTTGTCATCTGATCGTGTACATTTTTTCGACGTCATTTCCGTGACGGAAACACGTCACTGAAGTCTTGGTGGACCCCGGCATAAAACACTTTCGTGTTAAAATTCCGCAGATCTCACGCCTCGTGGGAATCGGTTTCATGCGAAGCAGTCGGCGAGTAGTTCTATGCTGCATATGTTTTGGCTTTAAGCCAAAGGTTGCGAGGCGGATACACGTGTTTTTGTAAGTGTCATAGTTGTGTGCACATCGTGGGCTTACCAGGCACGTCAACAACGCGGGCGATCAAAGGGTAACCTATGACCTGACGTAACGCCAGCACTCGGGTTGGAGCATATATACGTCAGTATTATCGAAACGATGATGTGAATATTGTACGTAACTTTCGTTAGCTTATTCATCCGGGGTCGAGCGACGCTTGAATATAGCTTGCTGAATGATAGGAATATAAGTGCAATGTTTATTAGACTGTTATTAAAACGGAGTCAACACTGAAACCAGAGAATTTAACCTGACATGACGCCTCTATTGTAGAAGTACATATGTAGCGTTTATTGCTTTGTTATAAAATTAGATAGCTAGCTACACAACCGCAATCTACGTGGCGACGACATTACGCCTGCATAGGGTCTTTTTCCAAAGCGGTTTCTAGACCTGGCGAGGCTCTGTGGTAGAATACCTGACTGCCACGCAGAATGCTTGGGTTCGATTCCTGCTGGGATCCTAATTATTATTCTTTGCATTCGTCGGGTCAAAGCTGCCGATTTCGGTTTTTCTTAACGCACTCGAATTTTAATTACCAATGTCTGTTCTCGCCGTTCCTGGGTAGATATAAAGCGCATAGGCGTGCGCACAGGAGGGGGGGTCAGGGTGGGGGCGGCCACACCCCCTAATGACCTGAAAGGGGGGGACGCAAAATCTGCGTAGTACATTGACCCTTCTCGTCACCTAATAGGGGGAAGGGGCGCAACATTTGTCCCATACTTTGACTTAGTAGGGTGGGGCAGGGCGCTGCGATGAACCTTTGTCCCCCCCCCCCTTATGGGGAACCCTGCGCACGTCTATGACAAAGCGTCAATCACCTAGGACGCATGCCGGTATGCCACGGCCCGTGGCAAACGGGTATGTGCCCCAAGTCTCTAGAGGAAAGGGTTTGACAACGTACGCGACAGGATTTTCACAGTATTCACGTCATGACTAGACAGTCATATTCGTGAAATCCTCTTACCCTCCCATGGCAATTTTGGGATAGATAGATAGATAGATAGATAGATAGATAGATAGATAGATAGATAGATAGATAGATAGATAGATAGATAGATAGATAGATAGATAGATAGATAGATAGATAGATAGATAGATAGATAGATAGATAGATAGATAGAAACGCTCAGAGTGCCCAGGGTGCACTAAGAAATGCTTCGCACTTAAAACAAGACGTGTTCTGTCCTAGCTTCACAGCTGCAGGATTCACAGACGCAGGTGTTTGACACACCAACACAACAAAGAATATGTATTCGTGAAATTCACCCCTAACTAGAGACCAGGGGCGTAGCCAGAAATTTTTTTCGGGTGGGGGGGGTTGGACCCCCCCTTGGCTACGCCCCTGCTAGAGACGGCATAGTAATGTTACATAAAAGAGGGACAGGTACGAGTGAGTGCGTAGTTTCACCGAAGGATCGAGTTTACAAAGGCATAAGTTCCAGAAGGTTGGGTTTCGCACAAAGTCTGCGTCTATGTGTCAGCAAGAAAACAAAAGCCTCTCGACGTGGCTGTTCTCGGCATGGCTATTAGAACCGTAAATTCCTTCACATGCTGACCAGAGGCATCATGAACGATGTCGTTGCCAACAATGCAGCAATGTCCTAGGAACCTTTGAGATATGATGCCCTAGCCTTTTTGGTCATGGCATGTAAGAAGACCTTACATTTCACCCGCAGCGCGCACATCTAGCCGCCTAGGTCACTCGCACCAAGTCTCGCGTCCACGTGCACGAATCGCTACTTTTTCATCCTCATTCTTTTTGCGAACTGCCTCAGAATGGAACGGCCTTCCAGAGGAAATTGTTGCTACCACCTGCCCGTCTCTGTTTCTAAAGCGTTTGACGGAATATATTGAAACTAACAATGCGTAATAAACGTTCCAGTGGTGTACTAAGAACACTTTATAATAACAAATTTATTGCATTTTATAAACGTTTGCAAAGGACACTTTTGTATTTGTTCTTCATGTAACCACCCCTTATGTAATACCCCCCTGGGGGTCTTTAAGGTATTAAATTGAACTGAACTGAACTGAAGGTGCTTCCTCTCTCACTGGGCACGAGGGAGCGTATCCATTTAAATGTTGGAAAAACATTCGAATACCGAATAAAGCGATCGATAGCAACACGAGGGACGTGCGAGAAACCTATGTTTGTTTAGGACGACAGAGTATGGCACGCAATAATTGCATCATGTTTGTTATCCCGCAGCAAGAACAAATGCATAGTGCGAGAAATGCGTTGCCGCAATAGCAAAACCAACTATCAAATAAGTGTTCTACACAGGCCTAAGCAGGCAATGACGAAAAATATCGAGTAGGCAGTGTTGCACGGGAGCAGAACGCAATAGCGATCGCGTAGATATGGATACAGAACATAATTACTCGCACGTCTGCATCTCCACTTGCATGGCGATCCCTGGGACCGACATTTTTTGTGACACCAAGTATTTCTCTACATATTACCGGCAGGTGCATGATCCCAAGCCTAGATCAATAAGATGACCGTAAAAGACGTCTGTTTCAAGGTTTTCGTGGTGAATAGAAAAATGAGCTACCAACAGTTGTTTCCTTGCTAAGGGAATAAAAGAAGATTGGGCTGCCTTGAGAATACCTAGCGGCGTGGGCTCTAACAAGAAAAAAAGAACTTGGGTCATTTCAGGCGAATTAATCATTTGTTCTGTCACTGCTCTCCTATTCTGCTAGTAAACTAAAGACGCTTTGCTATATAACTCTTCCGATCCTGTAATAACTCTAGAGATAACTGTAGTACCACGTCTTTTATTGGGGAATTAGTGACGTTGGCAAAAAGCGGGATAAATAGCATATTTAATATCGCTGAATATCGAAGTGAATGCGAGAACTGGTAATCTCTCTGTCACCATTGCGTTATATCGCGTCCTGCAGTGCCAAAGGAAGATTACAGACAACAAAAGAAAATTATTTTTCTATGCATCCAGCCATAAACGTCTCGCAGCACGAGTTTACATTCGTTATCTCCCGTCTCCTCATCTTCTGTAGACCTTTCCACAGACGGCTCCCTGGGCGCCGCCATAATTCTATTTGGGCTGCTGTAAATAGGTGTGACTCCCCAAAAATGGACTGCCCAGGCTGTGACGTCAGCCTTTGTACTGCCGTGCGCAGCCCAGCATGGTGGCGTTGTTTCTCCCCTTTGAAAATGCTTATATGCATACAGTAGCCGACTTCAACAAACGGCAGAATAGGTGATGACTAGATGATGAATTTTACCAGAGTTAAATATGGCCGCAAGCCATATTTAACTTACGTGGTTGAGCCCGATTGTCAAAGACACCAAAGAGACTACCACGTGCCCTCCTGGAATCTGCTCACTTTAGCAATCTAGGTTTGGACTCGGGCTCCACTGTACATGGCCCGACTATCCTGACAGTCGTCCTACTTCAGCTATACGTTGATATAAACGTATTCAGGAATCGTGCCCTGAATTGCATTACGCATGCAAAGCAGTTCACGGCAGACGTAGTGAAAGTAAAAAATAGGCAGTGTCAATAAAAAAGAAAGGCAATGTGTACAAAATGACACAGAGGCGTCGCAGAATATTGTAGGTTCTACGCGGTACGCGAGGCAGCCAAAAATTGACTAAGAGACGGACTGAGGAATAACGACGTCACGGAAATGGTTGTGGGTCGCCCCAGCGGAGACGCCACGTTACGGCCTTTGGCGCTGAAAAGAATGACCCTCGGTTTTGCCATCCGAGCTTCAAGAAGCGTGTGCGCACTATAATAGCGATTGGAAGTAATTATTTTGCTTCGGAAGAATCAATTCGGCTAAATAAAGCGATTGGACGATGCTGAGGAAGGAGTCATGAAGCGAATCTGCAACAGTGGCACTACTCCACAAATGTTTACTGCCAGATGTCGTCACGATTTCGAAGCTCAGTAAAAATAATGGCGCAGAAATTTACGCGAGCAAAGGCATAACATGCAACACAGCGTAGAAGGCTTTCTGTTTTCGCAGTCTTTGCTGCAGACGTGCCTGTGGTACGAAGCAATAAGCCCATGTAAGTGAAGAGTTGATATTATGTTTGTGCGCAGCGACTGACAAAAAGGAAATAGCCCGCTGAGGTGACAACCATTAGCGGATTTTATTAAACCTTTTTTTTCTGAATTTGGGCAAGCATATTGCTAGTGGACTCATTACCGAGCAGGCATTCTGTAGGTCAAGATGGTGGTGTGCTGGAGCAGTCGATGTAACATATTGTAAACGCATGAGCGGAAAACAGCAGGAACGGAAAAGAGGTGACAGGAATTTCTAATAACCATCAGCTGTAGATTGAGCATCTGACCTGTTATCTTGTTTCTGTTATTGCTGTTTGCCGCTGATACGATCACAATAGACTCTCTCGGTATTTTACGAGTTCCCACCGAAGACTTCTTTGTGTGCGTGTGTCGGTGCGAAACGTGGACTTCTCCTCCTCATTTCACAGCGAACCTCTATAGCTCTCGTTGGTCTGAAAACTTACTGGCGCCAGCACAAAACTTCTATAAGGAGTATGTGCCACAGAAATTGGGCAAATCCCACTATTCACCACACACCATCGCGTGCTCCTCTATTAGCAGATGCGCGCGCTCCTTGCGTTTTCACCTTTGACGCTAGGGAAGGGCATTCGGAGAGGTGGACAGACGAGCCAACGAACGCAGCGTAGCGGAGGAACGAGCGAAACGAGCAAACGCGTTTAACTCCGCTAGCGTTCGCTGTAGACTCGCGCGCACCTGCAACGCTACAACTAAATTTCGACCTCTGGGATAGGGCCCATTTACCAATTGAAGGCAAACGGCATCTTTTTTTTTTTGCCATAAGGCATACAACATAGAGCTCAGAATTAGTTTCAATAAAGAAAGCCCAACCGCATGATGGTTGTCAAGGCACCTGTTGAACAATGGGAACACCCTCCCATGCGTTCCCGGTAAAGATTAGGTTTATCTGAGTGTAACGTTGGGCGAGTTGGTGCACAGCTTAACGAAATATTTGAGGCGCAACTGAGACAAGCAAGGAAAACGGGGTGTCATAGCCTGTCTTCTATCGTCTCTTCTTCTTTGTCTGAGTTTCGTCACAAATATTTCGTTAAAATAAAATATGTTGCAGCTGCTTTGCACATCAGACTTCAGCACTTCGAATGACGTTAGGCGGCCCTTCCCTCTCTTCGCGCGTGTTTCTCGCTTTCATATATAAAAGGGAGACCCGTCAAGCAACCCATTCAGTTCATTCTAAAACTGCCATGACTGGACCACAGAAATTAAGGACACCAGAAGAACAGCATGAATACAATGCTCGACGAAAGAAATAAATTCGTCTTGCTGAATATGGTCGCTGAATCAATCACGGTCTACCAAAGCGACCACATAGCGATTATCACTACCATTACTCCAAAGTAATAATAAAACATACCCCTGAGTAAACATACTCTATAAGTCTGCGTGCTTTATATTATTTGATGAGAAATAAGCACAAACCAGAGCTACCTTCATACAGAGTATCCAGAGAAAAGCGTAGAAGTGCAGTCTTACCGTATAGGCGCATCTTTTCACGCAATACGAACATGATTGCGCGGCGGCTAATGTTTGCGTTGAATATTTTCGCAATTGGAGCTTTTAAAATGGTGTTCTGGTTTAACCCCGCAAGCGCTCTTTACACAGAAGTTTAGATGTTATAGAGTGTATTGCATTAAAGATATTATTGGAGCTTAGAGCATCTGATAGTGTGAGGAGTTTTTTTATGCTTTCCTAAGAGTGTCCTACGGCATAAATTGCAGTAAGACGTCAGGAATTTGATCACTCTTGGGGTTGCTCCTCCTTAACACTAAGCTTACTGCGGCCGTGCACGCTTTACAGGGAGAGTGGTTACTGTCACTGAATACGAAGTCTATATGAATATGTGAAGGTAAACCTGAAGAAAGTGTCGTGTAGTTGTCGCGGACTATTGAGAAATATAAGTGTTGCCATGTACAGTAATTTCATAACACTTCCTTCTTTGTTGAAAGGTCTGCACTGCGGCATACACGGCAGCTACGCGTTGTACATTTCCCCGCACTTAAGATTGCTCTCCCTCGATTTCATGTAGAATGCCGCTATGCACGCTTTACAAGAAGATTTGGTATTAGAACTGAATGTGAATTCTACATAGATACGGGGCGCTAAAACAATATGCACTGGTCGCTGGCTAGTTAGAAAAATAACATTACAATTTACGTTATCTGATAGTGGTATCGCGGCTTTTTCTGCTTTAAATAAAACCTTTACTGCATACATTGCAAGTACGCATTAGAAATTCCCCAGTACTTGTTAGAATTGCTTTGATGCAATAGGAAAGACTGCGCGGTTGCCTACGCCTAACAGACAGAATAGTTATGCAAGTTAATGCCAACTGTAGGTACACAGATGGTGGTACACTATATCCGTTTAATATCTCTAGTTAACAAGAATCACTTCTATGCAGTACTGGCTTCAACGCCACATGAAAACGGCTGCTGAGATCGGTCTGCATTCGCTTCAAGCAGACTTCGTTGCCGATTGATGTCTACCGCAGTCCTTCCGCGCGCATGAATACGAATACAAAAACTCGCTTTAACAGGCTTACTGCGAAGGATAATCAATTTCGCGTCGGCTAAGTTTTCTTGTTAACTATCGCATCACACACCTGACACTCGAGAGCACGCTTCTTAAAAGCCTGCGCGTCCAATCATTTAGGAGGAGTAAACTGCGTTGGAATTGGAAAGGTCGGGCGGGGGTGTTCTGATTTTCTGCAAGGAATAACAAAAAAAAAAGAACAAACGGAAGCGACGGCTTCGCCGTGAGCCGCCAACCACACGTCGCAGACAACAAACAGGAACTGGCTTCTGCGGTTCCCGAGGAGCGAGAGAAAGAGAGAGAGAGAGAAACTTCAATTTCTTTAAAAGCTCGGGCACTTCTCTTCCATTTCCGCCATCTCGAGAAAACTTCGACGACGAGCTGTCCTTAAATATCAGCCTGCGACGTTGCCGGGTGTTATAAGCAAACAATGCGAAGCCGGGAGTATCACATTCTTCAAGGACTCCGCAGAAAAGGTGTTTGTACTGTTAGTGCAAACAAAGGCTCGAGTGTTGCGCGATACGCTTCACGCAGCAGTGATTTCTTTTTCCGTGGGCTTCTGAGTAAAGAAAGTATGCTGAGAAGGTTTCCTTAACTGTTAAACATAATATTCTTCTTTTTTTTTCAGATGAAGCCGAGTTTACAATACATTGCGACATCACGTTTGTTGTTTCGTAGAGCCATATATGTAATTTAAGAAAGTTAATATTGAGCTCTGGAGCAATGCATGCGTACTTTTGGAAGCAGAAAAAGGGCTTTCGGATGAATGGAAGAAATCTGATCTATTGAACAGTGGCGCTATCTCTAGAGCAGGCTCAGGGAACCAATAGTCGCTGTAAACGTTGTACTTGAATATTACATCGCGCTTTGAATATTTAGCACGGAAAGTGCCTTCATTTCACCGTGAACAATAAGGAACACGAACAGGGCAATTTCGATCTTGCACTCATGTTTGCTCTGCCTTCAAAGATGTTATCAATTGAGATAACTTGGCACCGCGAAATGATTTCTGAAAACTGTTATTCAAAATTGAAAAGAAGCACTGAAATACTTCTAATTTCTTAGGAAATTAGAAGTTTTCCCTTCCCACAAGGAAGGGAAAACGATGATCCAAAAAGCGGGGTATGCATAGGGTCCAGGGTGGCACCGGTACTGAGCGACATTTTTCTAGGAAAAGTCGACTTAAGCCTAGCCAAGAAGCTTGAAGGGAAAGTTGTTCGTGTCGCCCGATACGTGGATGATCACTTAATTGCAATGTCCAAATATGAAGCGTCCCTGGAAGTCTTTCGAAACGCTGGAATGGGGCTAGAGTTCACCAGTGAAAAACCTTCACAAAACGCAATACAGTTTCTAGACCTAAAGATAACCTTTTTAACAACCACCCTTCTTGGGCGTATAACCCCAGATCTGCAAAATCACTCCTTAATTATAAGTCGGGGCATTCTAAAATAATGAAGAAGGGTGTCGTGTGTTAGGTTCGAACGTTAAATATTGTCACTGAAATAATTGTTTCAGTGGCATAGTCAACGAAACCGTGTGGTGGAAAAATATTCCTTCATTATTTCTAAAAATAGGTTAAAGAAAGAAAGTACAATGAAGAAAGGAAAAAAACGGTATCTATACACAAAGAATAAATAAGAGTCCAAATTTGACTACAAAAATTAGTCCTGCAAAATTAGCAAAGTTCCTCTCACAGTTCTGGTAGAGGTAGACATCGGGGTGTTGTGGTGATGCTGCGGCGAGACGTCGGTGATGTAGGCGTCGGTAGGGCAGGAGCCAAGAGGACCGGTGCTTCCTGGAGACTCGGTCAACGGGTCAATGGAGAGCTTGCCAAGTGCGCCCGGGAGACCATTACCACAGCCAAGTGGTACAGCAGGCGTCGTCCTTGAGGGTCGAAGAGGTTGTCATCGAGTCTGCTGGCTCGGGTCCGGAACCCAACTGCCTTGAGGCCACCTCGAACAGAAAGCAACGCACATCTTCCCTTCGATGATTATGATGATGCCCCTTGGATGATGGCACCTACCCACTCAGGAGGATCGGCCAAGAGTCGGGCGGATCATAAAGTCTGAAAATTTTAAGAGCTAATAGACGTTACTGTATCAATTAGAATGAAGCGTTCGACGTTCCGAAGGCCAGCCACCTCGTCTTCCTCTTCCTTCTCCGCCTTGCCCCGTCCACAGAATTTTCTTTGTGCGCTCTTCTTTTTCCTTGCTCTGATGCACTTCACGTGCTTTCGGTTTCGACGTCTCACCGATATAAAGAAACACCGCACTTTAAGTCCAACAGTTACAGTCCAATACTCATCACAAAGGGCATCGCTACGTCGAGCCTCGGAGCCGCGATTAGGAAGTCGTGTAGGCACCAGGGGGAAAAAAAGCTTTTCTGATCAGGTGGGTCGCCTTCAGGCAGCCGGGTTCCCGACTCCTGTAATCACTTCCATCTGCGAAGGACTAGTGCGTCAGGTTAAGGAGGGACAAAAAAGTGTTAAAAAGAGCGGCCAAAAAAATGCGCCACTATGCCCTACAAGCACAGAATAGCACATGGTTTAAAAATTTTGGCGTCGCGTTACGATGTTCAGGTACTATTTTCCGCCAAAAATAATTTAGGAAAATTGTGCCCAATGGTGATCACAAAGTATAATAAACTGAGGTCTAGCCAAATAAATGCGGCGTGAAGCACAGGGACGCAGCAATGCCTTGTGCACACGCAGTAGTGTACATTATACCCTTAACCTGTAAAAAAGTGTACATCGGGCAAACGGGGCGCTGCCTCTATGTACGGCTAAAAGAACATTCTGGAACCTTCAAGACATGCACGTATGCCAACCTGCCTTCGCACTGCAACACGTGTGGGTGCAAGCCATTGTTCAACGACACGACAGTGCTCTTTAGACACAGAGATCAAATGACACGGGAACTTGTGGAAGCTTTCTACATTAAAAAAGAAGGAGAGTCCTGCGTCAGCCAAACATCGGTTTCTTTACACGAAAACGAAGTAAACCTAATCAGTGGTATGTTTGTTTGATCTTCTGTCGCTCCTGCGCAGTCTCTTCATGGTATAAAAGCCTTTTCTATTTTTTTCCTTGTTATGGTTCTTTGCCATCTCCTCTGCGCATGTTCTTGATGCTTATCATTTGTGTATAAATAATCTGCATACGCCTAATAAACCACAGTTGAGAGTCAGCGCTTGTTCTGTGTATCCCTTTCTTCGTCCCGTCCGTCCGCGCGCTGTTTTTTGCCCATTATGCAGTGGCATAACCAGGTCCTAATATTTATTTTTCTTTTTAGGAAGGGTATAGTGGGGAGGGTGAGGGAAAGGAAACGAGCAAGTGGGTGTTGTCGAGTGCTGCATCTAACTGGTAGATGAAGAAAGTTCTCAAGATGGTGCTGGGTCGGGGGACGTGGGAGGGGCATCCCTTTTGTGTCCTACCCTACAACTTTACGTGTGGGAACTTAGCAATTGCTCTTGCCAGGCCTGTAGCCAGGAATATTTTCGGGGGGGGGGGGGGGGGGGGGGGGGGGGGGAGGTGGAAGGGGGATTTGCTGAAAGCCTTAACTATTTGAGAAAAATACCTATTTTCCTTATTTATGTTCGGTAAAACACCCTGTCTATTCAAAATTTCGGGAGAGGCCGAGTCCGCACCCCCCCCCCCCCCCCGCCCATCTGGCTACAGGCCTCACTCTTGCTCAATGAAGCATGTTTGTTTCGCGCCGTGCGTTAGAATTCGCGGCACGTAGCTAGCGCCGTACGCTTGCGTGGTTAACAGTTATCCAACGCAAGTATTCAAGGGCGCATATGATAGCATTGTTAAGCTAAATGTGACGCTGTACAGGAGAATATTACAGAATATTTTTTGTAAGATTGTTAGAACAGTGAAAACGGTAAAAATACGCCGCCTTAAAAACGGAATTACGATGATGCAGGCGTCCGCACCTCACCTCAGAAAAGAAAAGAGGAACGAATTCCTTCTTGTATGTTTAGGAGGCGCTTTAAACTATTTAAAAATGTGGAAACAACAGACCACTGCACTTTTCTCATAGCCCCCATCCTTGGCGCCGTTTATTAATTATGCCATCGCACCAACTAGCCCATCTTCTCCACATTTGTAGTGCATTTCTAAGTGCTCTGCCGGACCAATACATCGAAACCGCCTTGTCTATCGGTACCTAAATTCCACCAAATCAAGTAAATATAGTTAATTTACTACATTACTGAGAGTATGATTTTACTTCTCTATTTTGATTGAGAGACGCGATGTTCTGGAGGTGCCCGTTGCCATTTTCCGCGTTCGTTACTAATGAGAACCCGCAAATCGTCTAGCACTGTGGATCGCGTCTCCTATGATGAATATATCTAAAGAAATACGCTCAATCTACTTTAGCACACAGCACATGAAAAGAAAAGTTCACAAGAGAACTGTGGACAGAAATATATATGAACGGAGACAGCGTCTCCGGGGATGTAAAATTCAATTCGCCTTGTCTTATTTTTCAATAAGCTCTCTCCGTTAGTTTGACACTTTTGTGCCTCATGTTTCTCGATACGTGTCGCGTGTCCACCCTGGTTCCTGTTTCTTTCAATTGAACCAGGTGTCGTCATTCCTTGGTGGACATCTCGGGTAGCTCTGTCTAGCGGGTTCACAATCTCTGGCGTCTACTTCACGTCGGTCCTTTTTCATTATGGTCCTTTTTCTTCGTTTTCTCCACGTCATTTCTTTTAGTGGCATGAGCGATAAGTGACACTCTTGTGTTTCTTCCAGGTACTTCCGGTCAAGCAATTGCTTCCAGATCCCTGAACATTCACAAAAAGTGTTTTAAAAACATGAGGGTCATTCCACGCCAACTGTACCAACCTTGGCGCTCGACCATCTGCGATTTGAAGGGAAAAAAAATCTAGGACAATCTATCCAAAGCCAGTAGTCATCCGCGAAAAACATTTTTCAGTGCCGCAAACCGCATGTTAAGTTGCTCGGAAAGCTCGAAACTATGGCTCGTAAAATGCACTTTCGAAAAATGTCTTCTCCATAAATTAGGCTAGGACAAATTTTTTCCTGCATAACGATCGGAGGATTCTCACTTAAAATAAGTTTCATGAACGTTTACGCTTTCGTGGGTTTTTTATGCGGCCTTACATATGGACAATATGGCCCATATTTGGGATTTTTATTGCGATAGTAATTATATGGACAGTCTCGGCTGAATTTTGCCGTCGCCGCCGTCATGCACCGTATATGTATAAGTATGTATATATATATAAAAGCCCCAAAGAAAAGTAATTCAGAAAAATGCTTCCGAAGCGCGGAATCGAACCAGGGACCTCTTGCTCCGCAGCGAGTGGCGCTAACCACTACGCCACGAAACGCAGATCCTCCACCTAGCTAACGGCGAGCGTTATATACGCACCGTTTACCGCTGGACAGACTCAGAGACGCTAGGCGCTTATAAGCGTTTCTTCATTACCACCGAGATGGCGCTAGGAGTGCGACGGGCGGATTTAAAAGTCGTCGGCGAGCTCGCTCGCTTCTTATATTTGCGCAGGGAGAACCTTGCCCTTCCGCTGTCTGCTCGCGCGGTTTTCTCGTGCTGAGGGGAAGAGGGATGTTTCACGCTTTCACCGTGATGTCCGCGCTCATGTTACGGAGCGTACGAAAGTCACTCGAGCTCAGGGACGCCGCTAAACGAACAAACAGAAGATGAGCGCGAACTATCAAGTGTCTCAGCTCGACACTTGAAGCACTCTAGTTTCCTTCGCTGCTTTGGCCGCCTTTGCAACAGGAGCGCTGTTCAAACTGAGAGTATCCATTGGCGAGCCTCACTTCGTATAGCATTAGTTTCTTGCTATGACATTCATTGCTTCGCCCTTGCGGCGAAGCTGTGACTTTTTTTCATAGAAAGGCGACATTCAGTGAAATGTAATATTTTGTATTAACTGATCACCAGCGCATGAAAGCGAGATTCGGCGGTGCCCCTCGTTACGTGGGGATAAGGACCTCACAGAGCAGAAATGGAGCTCGGCCCTCAAGAGCTCGGAATATCAACATCAACTTTGGGCTGTCCAGAGAGCCTGCGATGCGGCGGTTAGGCTAGGTCTAACTGTCCCCACGGGGGAGCGGCCCGCGGTGTCACCCTAAAGGGTGGCACTTCTCCGAATCTTCAAATAAAGTTCTCCGTACCGTACCGTACCGATCACCAGGAAATTTTACTTTAGCCCAAAAATAGTTTGAGACGTATATGGCGTGAAATGGTGTGTACAGCTGGCGACAAATTTGCAAAAAAGTTCACTTTCGCACATGTTTAGTCGTAAATTTAACATTGAGGTGGCCCAGTAAACTTATGCTAAATAGCGCATTTACTAGCAACATTAGTTGTCTACTAACTACGAAAGGTTTTCATATTAATTTTTGTTTTAAGCAAGAAAAAGAAGTTTTGAAGTTGTGTTTTGCCGGTGTCTCTTCTTGCTCGTGTTTTGTCTTCGCAGGAACGCGTCTAGCGGTAAATACAACCTATGTGGGCGCGAGGTTCGCCATGAAACAGCTAGACAACCTAATCATCTTCGCCCGTGCTTATTTGAATACTTTACTAGTGAGTGTTAGCCTGAGTCAACGAGAAATGCGAAGCCGACTAGAGTGAATTTAACCACATGCAGTCGATTGAAGGCCGGCATAGTGTGCTTACGCAACAGCGGGAAGTGACACCGATGCGTGCAACACCTCGTCAGCAGACGTCAGCCGGCAGTGTGGTTCAGGCTTATTGTTTTAAATGCGAATGCATTTCTTAGTCGGGCTATGTCGGGCGTCCGGCGTTGTCCGCGCGCCTCTCCGCTCTCACTCCCTCTTCCATAGCAACAGCTGCGGGCGCGCGCGCTTATCCTCGCCCCTAGCAACCGGAGCAGGTGGTGCGGGCGGAGTAGCGTAGAGTGAGTGGACAGGAGGAGCGCGCTCTGGCGTGTGAGGGCGCTCGCATCGGGGGAGCTCGGCGGAGCTCTCGCGTGTGTGGAGAGAGTGTAGGAGAGGGTAGATGCAGTGCTTCGCCGCTCCTTCTCTCGCCGTTCTCTATCCTCCCTGCGCCACCGCCTCAATGCAGTGCGTTTGAAACGCGTTTGTAGCGTTTGTGCTGCCTTGGCACAGCCTGAAAACAGCGCGTTCTAAACGCGTTTGTGCTGCATTGAAGGCGGTGGCAACTTCCCTGAAGTGATTACGAACGCACGTAGGAAGCGTTCGTTCAAAGAGGCGCCCAAAAGGGAGACACTTGAGCGCGTCGATCTGTACAGCTTTACGCCATTAAAATTACTACGTCGTGTACTCTCGGCGCAAGAAATGCATTCGCATTTCCTCACGATTCCCATCGGGGATGTGGGGGCTTTTTTTATTGCTCACCGACGCTGACACTTTGGTAAGCACAATTATTTTTGTTATCTCGACCACGGTCATGTAATAGTTGCAAATGATACAAATAATTCTAAGAGCAGAAGGGGATCAATGAATCGTCAGGGACACCATACGTGCGCTGAAGTTCTAATGTTGTTTTTACAATAAACAAAATCATCATAGTTTTTTAACCAGCCGTAGCTTCTCTATGCTGAAGAGAGCGTAAGTAACATCAGTCATGCAGAGGAACAGGTCAATTTCACGAGAGGCAAATGACGCTACATTGCAAAATACTGTAAAGTGACTATTCAGACCGATAAATAAATGGTGCAGAAAAACAGCTATTTCTGCCGCCGTTAATTATAAAGCGTATATCGCAACTGAGAAACTCTCGAAGGGCTATTTGGCTCAGCACTTCCTTTGCTCTTTATGGCAGTAGTTACAAAAATCTTTACCTACTGTTTCCAGCTCCTTTGAGGGCTCTCTAAAAAGAAGGAAGCCTAATTGAGTGAATGTCCAACGTGCCTCGTTCGGCTGCATTATCGACGCTGCTCGCAGTAAGGAAGAAGATCGCTGAACGAAGTAAAATGATAGGGAACGTAAAAGGACATGGAGACGTAATAGGGCTGCTGTCAAAAATTGCCTCTCACTTCGTAAGATTAATCGTTTACGTATGAAGAAAGGCATCATCTGATGTCTGTTACCAGCACACCACTCTCCGCGAGACATTTTTTTTCTTTTCTGGTGTTTTCATTGATTCACCTTCCCTCTCAATTATACAGCGAATTTTGGTATAGGGGTCAATGAAGGATAGTTCACTCAGGTAAAAATGTCCGTAGTGGGTTCCAAACTATTTTTTCATAGCTGAGCGTTCCGTTCTGTTACCCAAGTTGGTAAACTGGACGTACCTTTGGTTTGGATTGGCTAGACTTGTAAGTGCAATCTGATTAACTACATTAGTTAAAAATTATGCACATTCTCCTCGCTTTCTTATCTTTGCTAGCGTAAGCCAACATTGGTGGATTATCTCTGATTTACATCTTTTGACCCCACCCAATCTATATTTGCTCCTCCGGAATTACATTTGCCGATATTTTCGCTGAAACCTTCGTTTGACATTTGCCAACTACCTTTTCCGATAACGTATCCAACAATAAAACTGGCTGGAATTTTCATTTCTAATAGTGCCACAACAGCCACTTCTCTTTCTGCCTTTCGTATTATTTTTTTATTAGGAGATCGGAATTTTTACACATAAACGGACAATGTCGAAGAGTGCTCGATGTAGAAGAACATTATGACTTCACGGATGCCATAGATTGCTATAAACAATCCATATGCTCATTCCGTTACCTTCAATACCTGTAACGACTAATTTAGCATGCTGTTCGCTATGTCAAAACAGCCCCTTGTTTATCAACGAGGTTGGCTTATAAAGTGGGGCCCGCTTGTCTCATTCTTAACAGCTCCTGCGCGTTCACCATTTCGATTGACTTCAACCAGAATATCTGTACCTTGTTTCAAAATTTAGTTTCTTGCCAGCGCACACTACAATGTGACAGAGCTCTGCGTGGTGAGAAGTAGGCGCAATGTAAGGAATGGTGCTTTCACTGAAGAAGGTTCCGTGTGTCAGGACAGGGCGGCGTGGGCAGTGAAGAATGGACGTCGACCCAAGGAAATGGCCGCTGTCAGCGGAAGTGCAAGAGTGCCCGTTCCATCCGAGAGTGCACCCTCCTTTCTTTTTCTTTTTTTTTTCTTAGCCGACGTTCACTTTGAGCAGTGAAGAATGAATACGGGCCTCGGCAGCGGGGAGAGTCGCCTGACACGAAGAAGACCCGCTCTCGGACACATGGCGGGCGTCCAGAACCACTTTGCCAGAGATTAACTGCCCAGGAAAGCACAGGGAACGGTGGGAAATGCCAGCCATTCCAGCGTCGTGCTTTCTCGGCCGCCGCTGCTGCAGCTGCTTCGCAAGTCGTTGCCGCCAACTCGGCGAAGAAGCGCAGTCCGTAAAAAGGCCTCTTGTGAGACCACGGAAAACCTGATGCTCGAGTCTTTAGAAACACCGCTTCCGAGATTCGGGGACTCCGGCTATGAGCATGTGTCTTCTGCACTCTAAGAAAGAAATCGAGTATTTGGGGGAGTGTTTCTGCCAGGGAACAAGAATCATAATCTGGCTTGCACTTGTTTTTCTTTCTTTAAAACCTCGGCTCTCGTCACTTGCCCATCAAGAATGCTATGTCGCACTGATAACGTGCTCGCTGTTCGTGACCGGGAAGTCCTGGGACCGCGGTGATAACGCAAGGGAAGCATGTGAGGTAGATGACGACAATAGTTGCGTGGCAGAAGTACTCGCCAAATACTTTATTTTTCCCTTGGAATGTAGGTATGTGAAACAACGTCGCGTCCACGAGAAAATGAAAACTATAGACTCCTGGTTCAGAATTTTACTCGCTTTTTCTTTGATTAATACTCTCAGGATATCGCTTGTGGGCTCATCAAGTTTGTCGAGGCCATAAACCGTCCTCAATAAATTATTAGCCTGACGCTAGGTGAAGATATTACAGCGAATCTGAGGGTGGGACGTTGTTCAGAATATGTCATGCCATTGTCGTTTGATAGCGCTAAATGAACTGCACAAGCGGAGAAATTCGGCCTTGTTGGTAAGACATGAAACGATATTTAGCGCAAAGTAACGCGAGGACGAGAAGGGAGGACGCACCACGTGCGCTAACTTTTAACAAAAGTTAAAGTCCTGTGTTGCTTCAACAAAAGTCCTGTGTTGAAAGTTAGCGCACCTGTCGCGTCCTCCCTTCTCGTCCTCGTGTTACCTTGCGCGAAATATCAGCTTTACGCTAAATGAAATCCGATCATGGTGAGGCCGCCATGATTGGCCAACCCGTGACTCAGTACTGACCATTTTCCCGATACAAGGATGGAATTGGAAGTTAAAGCCTGTTGTATGTGTGCTTCACAGCAGCCTAACATTTGGGGGGGGGGGGGGGGGGGAGAGGAGTGAGGGGAGTGACAGCGACACACGTTCATGATTCATACTTTAGCACGCATACCGCAGTACCCGGCGCCAAAGAACATACAAAAAGAAACACGAGGAAGAACTACAGGGCGCACACAAAAGTGAAAAGGAAGACTTTGCGTGTATGAGTGAATGGGGGATGTGAATACAAGACTTTGTGAATGCGCGTATCTATATAATTTGTCCTTATTATTATACCCACCGCCAACATCTCTCTTCTCACAACACGTACGCGCACGGAACATCCGCAGAAGACTTTCCTGAGCGTTAAACTATCCGCTAAGTTTGTGCTACTGCGAGAGATAAACCGGGAGGCAAATTCGCAAACACTTGCTTGTGACCGATTCTTTTTTCATTAGCAAGCTTTTCTCACTAAATATATGCCAAGGAAAGAATGGCTCGAAATTTGCGCTCGCAAAAACTTCCGCGTATGACGTTCTTATAAAGGAAGACACTTAACTGTATCAAACGCTTCCTTTCGCTCTTTATGTTAGACCACTAAGTTTATGTTACATACAGATATCTGATGCTATTAAATCTATAAAAAGCAGTGGCGTAGGCAGAATTTGGGGGGTGGGGGGGAACGCCCTTGATCCGACGTGGGTTCCAGCCAGGTAAGTGTGGTAGAGTGTCATTTTGTGCACTGTATACCATAGCAGAAGAAAATCTCGGGGGCGGGGGGGGGGAACATGGGCCCGGTGTGCCCCCCCCCCCCCCCTGGATATGCCCCTGATAAGAAGTAGGGAGGATCAATCCACTACAGAAACAGGATGACAAAAAATACAGCAAATATACCCAGAAGCAATGCCACCGTTTTGTTACCGGGCAAGTTGGTTAGAAAAATAGGTGGTTAGAAAAAGAGGAACTTGTGTGCGCCTGCAAAGTATATTATGCGGGACTCTTAAGCGCGGCATTCACACGATAGCCGAGATCAGCCCTGTTTTCGACGTAGCTGCATCCTGACAGCTAGTTTTATTTCAAACAATAGCAAACGCCTTTATAGACATGCAGGCAACATATAGTCGGTTACACTCTAAGAATAAATACAAGCTCCCCCCCCCCAACAAAATCACGGCGTGCTTGTCAATCACCTATGAAGTTAGTGGGGCAAGCTGTTTTTTTTCGTACTTTAAGTAAATTTTTCTGTGCTAATCTATATACCGCGGATATCGAAAAGTTAAGGTCCGTCGTTCCTACTATATGACCTTTGGCTAAGAAGTGACGTCAGAATATCTGAGGAAATTTGCCAGGATGTTGAAGTTTTCGACTAAGAACCAGCGACGCGAACATGCTCCTGTATAGGACCATCAACTATGTGATACGCGCGAAAGGTGCTTGACGTCACGGAAATCAGCAATGTGATTGGATGGAACGTCTATGCAAATTCTCTATGGGTGGGACATAAATGGCTCGGGGTGGAGCCTCCATTTAATCTTACGTTTTAACCGACTATAGGCACTTAAGCAATAGTAATGACCACTCGGGGCCCCCAAATATACAGGAAAGTGGACTCAGGGAGAGCCGTCGCAGTTACTCAATTTCGGCTTACCTTCACACACAACATGCCGAGTTTGTTGGTGAATTTGGGCAGCAATAACAGATCAAATTTGCTTTACAGTCCTGCTCTCATGAAGTGTGTAC
This sequence comes from Rhipicephalus sanguineus, assembly GCF_013339695.2. Classification (NCBI taxonomy): domain Eukaryota; kingdom Metazoa; phylum Arthropoda; class Arachnida; order Ixodida; family Ixodidae; genus Rhipicephalus; species Rhipicephalus sanguineus. The sequence goes on along the minus strand of NC_051177.1, from coordinate 99,190,709 downwards.
ACTGCGAGGACAAAAACAGGAACGATGAAAAGACGGGGACGAAAAAATCTCATGAATAATCTGTGCTAAGGTTCCCATTTGTCTTACTCTAGCTTTCGTGAGTTGGTCTTGTTCCTTACCGAATAGTCTACACCGCCCGCTCTGCTAACGAAACTATGAATTTATCTAAAGGCAAGTCACGTTCTGTTCACTTCCTTGACATGTCCTGCCCTTTTTTCCCCAAACAAAAACCTTCTTTTTTTTCAAGGCTAAACTGTTCAGAGATGAGTTTTAAAGAGCAGATGATCTCGTTGAAGTTATGTCGGTAAACGAACGTTGCCTTTCCTGGCAAAGGCTGTGTTCTTGACTAAATATGGGTAAACAAGATAGGTTAATATGGTCTAATCTTAACCCAACGAGGAGAGGTTTTGTTATTTTCCAAGGCAGTTGGTTGGAGTGGTTATGTTTGTCTTTATAACTCAATTATTTTCGAGAAGTTTGAAGAACACGCTATCAGTACTGTTTGGATGTCTATTCGCTGATTTTACTGCCATAATAGAAGTATCACGTTTTTATTTTTTAAAGAATTCTTTACTTAAAACAATAAGAGATTCAGAAAGACTGCATTAACGCAACCAGGCGTTCACAATAGAGCGCATGGCCTTCTCTTTCTTATCTTACTCACGTTCATAGTATCGCGAAGAGAAAAATATAAACCAAACACTGCCGAAGTTCACAAAAACTGAAACCTTCCCGCAAAACCCTGTGCACAACTTTGAGGAATCAAGTAAAGGCATTGCAGAATAACTAGTTACTTGAAGTGGAAAAAAAAAACTAAAATGACATGCAAAGCGTTTTCTCTATGTAAGACGTTGATTATATAAAGTATCAAAACTGTGTGGCGTCGCCATCTGAGAGACTATTGCAATGGGGCAAAGTAGGTCACATTCTTGTGGTTTTTGTTTTTGTCTTTTTAATATAAGATTGAACATTATGTTTGGTGCTATATGTCTGAAAAAATATTATGAGTAATCTATTAAGAGAGCAAATGATAAAAAGAATGAAAGGAATAATGTGCCGTTAAAAAATTATTGCCATAGTTGTTATTAGAGCACCAATATGAGCCAATAGGTTTTGTCTCAGAATTGTTTCTTTGTATCAATTTTCGCCGATACGGCATACCTGCTGTTAGCCCGGTCAATAGCTACCTTGGCAAATATTTTTATCGGCGTATATTTCAACAACAGCTGATGTACTATTCGATTCGGCATAGCAAGACAGCCGAGAGCAACAGCAATCAGCCCAGAAACGTAAATTTAAAGCCGAGAGCAGCGCAGTTACAATGCGAAACCACGTCGGTTGCTTCGCGAGGACTAGAAGCTCAAGCGCTAATTTGTATTGAAGCAGTCAACGTCCAGTGTAGCCAAATAAAATACCGATGGCTACGCCAGGAACATGAAAAATCACCAAAAACTGTCACCCGGTAAACAAAGCGCTGTGCAAGACGCCCCCTTCGTCGTCGTCCTCCAGGCCTCCGCCGTCTGCGGGCCCCTCGAGGAAATGGAAGAGCGAACTCAGCGACGTCGACAGTGAGTCCACCGAACTGTATTCGGCAAGCAGTGACGATTCCGACGATGAATTCACGCCTGCTTACTGTCGTAAACCAAGACGAAGATCTATGGGTGCTTCACCAGCTTCAACCGCATCTGCTGCGAAGCCGAAGGAGGCTTCAGTGAACTACACCGTCTTATTTTTGCCTGCTACGCCATCGGACAATCTGAGACAGCTGAATCGGCAGACCATCTCGAAGAAACTCCAGTCTCTGGCTCCAAACGAAATCAAGGATGTTCGAGCCAACCCTCGCAAGAATGCCTTGGCTGTCGACGTTATACACCAGGCATCTCTGCTTGCTCTGACCAGGGTCACAGACTTCGATGGTATCAAGGTTCAAGCTCACCTTCCACTTGACAAGGACATGGTGGCAGGTGTAATATACGATGTCGACATCTCCATTCCTTGTGGCGACCTTCCAATGCTCATCAAGGAAGTTAGTGAGCATAGCAACATCGTCCAAGTCTCACGTCTTGGCAACTCGTGTTGCGTAAAGATTGTCTTCAAAGGTGACATATTGCCATCCCACGGGAAGGGTAGGGACACTTTCGTCACGTGGTCCGTCCGTTTACAGCCAAGACCACTCCTAGTGCCGTAAATGGCAAAAAATGGGTCATGTGAGCGGAGTTTGCAGGAACGTGGCGATTAGCCCCCGCTGTGCAGAGCCACACAATGCGGAATCCTGCCGAGCAACTGCCCTCAAATGTACCAACTGCCACGGATCACACGAAGCCTCATCAAGGGGCTGTCCATTAGTGAAAAAAGAATGGAGCGTCATGAAACTGGTGGTGCGGGACGGCTCGACGCACAAAGAGGCTGCTGATGTGGTGAGAAATAGACAACGACGCTCGCGTCGGCTACGAAGGTCTAAGACTACTGCTACCCAATCTGGACGGACAACGCGATCTTCTACTCCGACAGATCGTCAGACTTCCCTTAAGCGACAGCTAGCACCACCGCCCAATGCATCACAATTGGAGAGCCGGAAAGACGTAGAAGCTTTGAAAGCGGCGGCGGATGTCGCGTGGCCCTCACTGCCACCACTGCTCACTGATAAAGAGCCGATGCAGAATGCCCCGCAGTGTGCTTCATCGTCCACAGATGATTGCCCCGACAAGAACCTACAAGTCCTCGCTGTGTTGAGGTCTCTCATGACCACGACGCGCACTCTCCTCAACGGAATGACAACTCCGTCAGCTCAATGCGCTCTGCAAGTTCTGGATTCCTTGGAGCCAGTCCTTGCAAGCCTTTTTTAACATCTCGCAGAGGAACCGATGTCAAATATTTCTCCATTGTGACTGTCTGTGTGTATGCGGTGAACACAGATGTGTGTGCGCGTATCACTTCTTCCCTCTTTCCTCCTTGCTCTCTCTATTGTTTTTTCTCCCATTTCCCCTCCCCTCGTTTAGGGTAGCAAACCGGGTACAACCTGGTTAACCTCCCTGCCTTTCCTTAGCTTTTATCTCTCTCTTTGAATTGAAGCAATTTCTACTTCACAGTTAACACGGTTATTTAATATCGGTGGTCCGGTAATGTTACAGGTTGAGTGCCTGCAAGTAAAAGAGAAGAGTAGTCCCGGGTCGATACGTAGGTGGAGCAATGGAACTTGGAAGTTAGCGTGCGTAAGCTAGTGCTATGGTTGTCGCAATACAGAGATAAGTGGCGATTAATCGGCGAAGACTTCGTCCTGACGTGAGCCCGAGTACATCAGCGCTGCGGCTAATGATGATCATGATAATAATGTTCCACAAATCGACAGTTTGTAAATTGTCAGTCGAGACGGATGATGCAGAAATGTTATGTGCTTCACTGATAAATGCATGGTACGATGTTGGTTTTCGACTGGCTCCTGTGCGAGCAAGTTGTTCGTCGAGTTGGAATTAGTTCATGGCGGTGCTTCATGCAGCGTGCAAATGCCTTTTAAAAGACAAGATGTACAGAGCAGAAAAAGAGCACTGGTAAGATCGCATAGCACGTGAATTCATAGAAGGAGATCACATCTGCAAGCCCCGTGACTGCATTACAGGCAGTCACCGGGCTGTCGTGCATTTACCTTCTGCCGTACGTTTAACAGTTGAGTGGGATTTTCTGGCCGGGTTAAAAGGTAATCATAGATTTGTGCTCTAAGCAATTTCACTCGTCTCGGATATTAGTGGCCTTTCATTTGCCTCTATAGTCTAGTCTTCTAAAAAAAATTAAGGCAGCATGGCATTAGTGATGCCAAGCCTGAAGGAAGTGCGGAATCGGGCGGCCTTCTTTATTTCTGTTTATTTTCATTTTCTTTCTTCCTCTCTTCCTTTCTTTTCCTCTATTTGTTTTTTCTCTGTGCTTTTCGTCTGTTTATTTCTATTTTTTCCTTTCTCTCTATTTCTTTCTCTTTCTCGATCTTCCTATCCCTCTTACTCTCTCCTTATTCCTGGCTTCCACTTTCTTTCCCTTTCTATCTTCCTTCCTTTTCTTTCTACGCTATGCTTTACTCCCTCCTCCATTCCCTCCTCCTAACCCTCACTCCCATATCCCCCCTCTTTCCCATACTACATACTAGACAAGGCTTTGCTATGCGCTGCTAGCGTGCCTGGGTAGCCGAGTGGCTATGACGCCCGCCTTCGGATCGTTGGTACCCGGGTCCAAATCCCGCCTCTCCAAGAACCTTCTATATTTCTCTTTCTCTCTCTCTCTGTACTTGTTCTCTCGCCCATCATAGTTATTGCGTCCAACACCGAAGAAATCGGCGCACGTGTTCTCGCATCGAAGGATAGGAGGACGAAGAGAGCGCGTGCCGGTAAAAATCGGTGCACGACTTTTGAGAAGGAAGAAGATTAAGAGGACGGAGAGAGCGCATGCTGGTCACTGTTTCTTGATGGCCGTCCTATACCTCAGGCACCTCACTCCGTATTTTAGGCCTCCCCATTCAGTCTGATGGCAGGTCCTCGCACACTACAGACCTTCTGACTCAGTAGATTGAGGAACAAGAGGAAGAAGACCTGTCTGGCGCGAGCACGCGCTGAATATGGCTATGCCATATGTGGTTTTGCCTGCGTTAATATCATCATCAAGGCACTCGAAGAACAAGAGGAAGAAGACCTCTTTGTCGCGAGCGCGCGGTCAGATGGCTAAGCTGTATGTGGTTTTGCCTGCGTTATGTCAAGCTACGACGACAGCATTGGATCACAGCCTACGACAGTCCGCCCCCCTGAAGTGCTCCACAATAAAAAAAAATAGGTGGCAGCGCTCTTCCTTCCCTCTGCCTTCTGACCAACTGGCGGACTGGTGTGCTAGTGTTGCGGCCCCCTGGGTCCCCATTCCCACTCCCATTTATTATCAATAAAGTTTATTCCACCTCCTCCTCTTCCTTCTCCAAAAGAACCATTCGTACGCTTCGCAAGATGTCGTTTAACTATTCGTCTTGCTTCCGTACGCGTGCTACCCATTGACAAGTTAGACAAACGTACAGATGAAAGGTAAAGTGTTTATTGAAAGGCTATTCTTAGAAACGACGATGGTATCTACAACGCTCGCAACGCCCAAGGCAAGGTTTGCAGTGCAAACACTTGCGAAGCTAGTGTCACCACGAAGGGTTTGCTCACGAATCGGGCAATTGTTTTCCCTGGATCCCAATCGATAGTGCCTGTGGGCCGCAACAGCCGATTTCTCGTTTACTCCGCAGACGTCCACACGAAGACGAATAGCCGATCGAACTCAGTCGCAGCTCATGATATGGCGCAGTTTCATTAATGACGCAGTAGGAGCACTCGACATGCATTATACGTCATAGTGTCTGTGTACTGTAACTAACGTGTAGACTAAATGATCAATGCCTGTCTGCGCCTATTTTTGAGTGCATATTACGCTTAGGTATGAAAAAAACACGGAGCATAAGTGGTGGCGCAAGTGGGCCCCCGTATTAATTCACCAAGTAAATCCAAGTTGAAAATTCTGTCCTCTAGATAGCAGTGCTAGCAAATCTCTATACTGCCCACCGAGTAGTCCCGATTGATGTTATAAGGCTTTTGTAGTTTTTTGCTTGATTATTCGCCGTCATGTTAGCGGTGCACATCAAGTCTACATTCAGTCTCAGAGCCCTGTGGACATCTACTCCAGCGGCATCTAAATCAATCACTCAATCAATCAATCAATCAATCAATCAATCAATCAATCAATCAATCAATCAATCAATCAATCAATCAATCAATCAATCAATCAATCAATCAATCAATCAATCAAATATTTATTTAACGTGCCCAGGAACAACAGTAAAGTATATTTGTGCTGACGCGCGCAACATAATAAAACAATAAAAAAATAAACAATACAATACAGACGGTCTTCGGAAGAAAATACATATAAAAGAGCAAAAATGCGCAGACAGAAAATCAGGACAACAAGGCAAGAATACAATAACACAACACGATAAATATTGAAGGGCAATGAAAAACAAAACTGCATATTTGCAACTATGCGGAATGCAGGCCGAAACACGAAGGGAGGAATTTATACAATGTGCGACACTATGTTAAAACAGGGCAAAGCTCGGAGAAAAAAGATTGCTGCGGACCAAATCAAGAGAATAAGCATTATAGAGACTTTGTATTCTGGAAACGGTATGGTGTTGGAAGAAGCAGGCGGGGTGCAGTTTTTTTTATTATTCTTTGTTGTGAAAAGCAGACCCTCCAGGACCAATTAGAAGAGTACTTTGCGACTGAGTGACAGGCGTAATAGCATTTACTTAGTTTTTTTTTATCGGTTTTTGAAGAAACAAGAGCTCATGGATGTGTATTCTACGAATGGTTGTATTGTACGAGGCCCTACATGGTTCTAGTTGCGTGTAGTTTTTCAGAAGATGTCAAGGTTTTCGCATATGACTACCCCGGTCGAGCCCCTGACTTTGCGCGTTGGACGAGCGGTTCTCTGCATCGACCGCTCCTTGGCTTCATCCAGGAAACCGAACTGTTCCTTATTTACTTAAAGGGGTCATGAAGCACCCCTTGCAATGGCTTGTTGAAAAAACACATCCTGCGGAAAGCTGACACGGCTATGAACTGCTCTGCCAAATACTACAGTCGTGCGGCCCGCGTAAAGGCCACAAGCGGAGCGCGAAGTTGCCGTTTCCCCAGACGCCCTCTTTTCAAACAGAGGCCGGTTCTCACTCTCGTCGGTGGGCGGGGCGTCTGTCAGTTTACGTCGCGGATCTGTCAGTTTACGTCGCAAGAGACATAGCATGCTTATTGGCTGATAGCCGACGTAAATCGAGAGCGGCGTTCGGATCAGATGCGCTTCTTGCCGCGGGGGTGCCGCCACTTGCCGGCGCCGCACTCCTCAGTACACGGTAGCCGCACTCGCGCAAGCGAATCACAGCGGGAGAGCGATCGCGTTTCATGACGCGCACTGACGTAACTTCTTTCCCCCGTGTCATCCCTCCCTGTCTAGCTTCGAGTGCGCTCGTCGGCACGAGAAAAGAGAGAAAGCGCTGGGAGCGTGCGCCAAACACCCGTAACTCCGCTGATTCTTGACGGATTCGAGAAAATTTTGCGGCAATCGATTCGGGAGGCAGTAAACTCCGATACTAAGGTCATTAGATCATTACTTGGAAAAGTGGTTCATGATCCCTTTAACTTATGCCGTATAGGGCATACTAGCACCAATGACGATAATAATAATAAAAAGCACGCGTTACGAAATTGCTTACTTAACTCATATGGAGATAACAAAAAAAAAAGAAAACGTTTACCCAGTCATTAAGCATATAATAATTGTTGGGGTTTAACGTCCCAAAACCACAATGTGATTATGATGGAACGCAGTAGTGGAGGGCTCCGCAAATTTCGACCACCTGGGGTTCCTTAACATGCACCTGAATCTAAGCGCACTGGCGTCAAGCATTTTCCCCTCCATTGAAAATGCGGCCGGAATTCGAACCCACGACCTTCGTATCAGCATATATGCACCATAACCACTAGACCACCGCGGCGGATCCAATTAATAATGCCTATAAATGGCTCCACGCTTTAACAAACTTTCGGAAAAGCAGATGCTGTCGTGCACCTTGACGAACAGACAGGGCAGAAAAAATATCTTGCATATATTTCTTGCGCAGAAAATTCAATGCAACGTCCTAACGCCTGACGGAACTGCACTCTAGACACTCCAGATAACGGCCGTTAAATTATTTCACCCCACCTACTTCGCCGCGGCTGTCAAGGTAAGTGCACCGACCTACTTCCACGAAAACTGCAGCCCCGCGAATAAGCATAATCTAATGTGGCACGTCATTTTGAATGCTTTGTCTGTAAGCGGTCGCTCCAGGTTCCTCGACAAAGCAAATTCCAACAGAAGCTTAGCGTATTCACGATTATCAGTTTTTGGTAGGAGTGCAGCAAGGCCCGCTGAGCTGTCTCACAAGAATGTCGCAACACTCCCGCGTAACTGCGCATGCGTTGCGCGCAAAGGGAAATTGAAAACTGACTGACAGTAATGGCTACGTCCCAGAGCGCCTGGCGCTAAATCGCGTAATTCAGTTGGAGTGCGTAATGTTCGTGCCAAATTTATTTCACGTACAATATGCAGCAGTGCCATATGGCCAAGGTGAAACGTGTCTGTGCATTTGTTATTCGTATTTGCATACAGCGGTACGAAAAGAAGAAGCAATTATGCCCACCTGTCACTAGCTATCAATGTTTTTTTTTCTGTTGTTTGTTCAAACGTTGTCTTACTGCTTAATATTGCATTCTTCTTTTCTTTGTCTTCTTCAGAACGGTCAGCTATATCTCTCTTAACTTCGTTTACGCCTCCATAAGCTTGCGAGTTGCTATCAACCTCCGTAACAGCCTTGCAACAGCCCCGTTGGTATAGCAACATGGTTTCAAGATTTTTAAAACCACGCGGATTAAAGTGAAGTTGAAGTGAAGTGAAGTTTATTCATAAGTTTGGTGATATAAAGGTACATTACGATACATTGTCTGTCTTTTGTTTTTGCATGGTGAGTGAAGTATTGGAGGTCTCAAAGTTAGAACATTCATCAAGCCTGCCTGACAAGACACATGCGCAATTGCAATCAAACACAGAAACCAGAAGCGTAACCAGAATTTTTTTTCATGTGAAAGGGGGGAAGGGCGGAGGGGGGCTCGACCATACTTTACGTAATTCGTGCGTGCGTTTGTATGTGGGCGTCTATATATATCCACGTGCATATATGCATCCCCAATTGGGGGAGGGGTCCGATTTTTGCCGCCCCCTCCCCTGGTTACGCCAGTTAGTCACAAACACAAACACGCACATTTCGTGCATTTCCGGAGCATTCGAGAAAAAAAAAAGACACAGAAAGGCAAAAGAACAAAAAGATGGCTGTTTTTTTTTGCCCCTTCTGTTTTCTCTGTTGTTTTGCGTATCTGTGGCTGCGTGTATTTTTCCTTTTTCTCGTATGCGCTGGAAATGCACAAAACATCACTAGACTGACTTGCTCAGATAACCACTTTTAATACACACACACACACACACACACACACACACACACACACACACACACACACACACACACACACACACACACACCCACACCACACACACACGTGCGCACGTGCGCACGTAAGTTATTAAAATTCTACAAAAAACAGTTATGCTCACCAGATTTCTCAACACTGCCAGGCTACCAGCAAAAAAAATAAATAAATAAACATTGACGAAAAGAGAGAAATAGATGAAAAGGAAGAGGCAGGGAGGTTAACCTGGTGCGAGTGACCGGTTTGCTACCCTGCACAGGGGTGGGGTTATACGGTCGGAAAGAGGACAGAGAGAGAATGAGATAAAATAAAACAAAACAAAAAATGCACACATGCAGTGCCTGCACAGCCTTCTTCTGTGGCGTTAAGTCCTGTCGGTGGCTAAGGATTCTTTCTTCGGAAAGAGTTCGGTCGTCCAGTTTATCAAGGGTGTTGCAAAGCGACTGTCTCTGCGAATAGTACTGGGGACAGTCGCACAGAATATGCTGAATCGTTTCATCACTTCCGCAGTGGTCACAAGCTGCGGTGTCGGCCATTCCTATGCGGAACGTGTACGCATAGAGAAATGCTACACCGAACCATAACCTGCACAGAGGAGTAGCGTCACCTCGGCGAAGTCCTGGGGGAATGCGAAGGCTGAGAGTTGGGTCTAGGGCATATAGCCGTGCGTGCTGGAAGTGTGGCTCGTTAAACTACGACGGGGTGCGTTGGCGAGCAAGCACGCGGAGCTTCCGTGCAGCGTCAGTTCTGGAGAGCGGTATTAATAGTTGATTGTTTTCAGTATGGGCGGAACGGGCAGCTTGATCGGCCCGTTCATTGCCGATAATCCCACAGTGACTTCGAAGCCACTGAAAAGTTATTTCGTGCCCTTTTAAGGGGTATTCAGACGGGGGAGAAATGCTCGGGGGGTAAAGGCGGAGCCTAGTGACGTCAACTCGCGAGGAGAAGTCGCCACAAATGCCCCCCACTCACACGGACGGGGCGAACGGAGGGGGAGACCAGTGTTACCAGACTACTCCTGTGGCTTGTACCGCCCGTTTCACCAGCTGCTGACGACGATGACCCCAGCTACAGATGGACCCAACTGCAGACTGGACCCCACTGCCGCTCTCTGCAGGAGCAAGTGCAACAATGTGGCAAACAAGAGCCAGAATTCCGCCACACTCCCCACCGCCGGGGCATTGTTTGTCTTTCGGGGAAAACGTCCCCGTCTCCTCCGAGGAGGCGCGGGGGGGTCACGCCCACTCGCTAATCCGTGACGTCGTGGTCACGTGATCCGCAACCCCCCCGTACTCCCCCCGAGCATTCCTCCCCCGTCTGAATACCCCTTTAGGGGCGAAGCTCCTTAAGGCGGCACCCGTTTCGTCCCTCGTAGTCGTATCGTAGTCCGTAACCAGTCTTACGCTTTGACCTCCAAGGTGGTGCCGGTGGGAGATTTTTCCTGTGCGTTGTTGAAACAATAAAAAATTCGCAGCGGTAGCTACAAGCCGACTTCTTCTGTCTCTCATTCCCATTAGCAGCCATTCTTTACCTCCAAGGTAGTGCCTGGTGAGATTTCTCCTGTGCGGGATTAATCAATAACAATTTTGTTCAAAAGGCTGTTGATTGATGAAATAAACCAACGAAAGACGCCAGATGTTTTGTAAAAGCAAAACGGAAGAACGCCAGATGTTTCTAAAGCAAGAGGAAAAGACGCCAGCTGCTTAACGAAAGACGCCAGATGTTTTCTAAAGCAATGGTTTTCTAAACAATGAAAATTCACAGCGTACATGTAAAATTAAAGTGAGCTGCAAGTCGTCATAACTCATCGAACCTTTAGTATAAACGCGCCCTATCTCACGTCGGTGATGATGTACTGGGCAGAACTCACGGAAGATGCACGGTTTACCGATGAACCTCCGCAGCTTCGCCCACTCATCATCATTCACTCCGTGGATATGCTGTGATTTTTCAGTTAAATGGTGCGTCTCTTCCGCAATCTCAAAAACAAGTTGTTCGTGCGGGCCGCGTCGTAGAGATGACAGAAGAGACTGCAGTGCCGCCTTCGAGTCACTCAACATAGTGATGAACGGGCACAAACATTGACGAAGCTTGCACTAAGCCGCACAAGGCTTGAAACTGCGAAACTGGACGATTCTGAATACGAATCTGGTTGCTTGAAGGTCTTTTCTAGGCCTTAGCTAGGCGATGCAGGTTGCTTCTAGCATGCTTCTAGGTCGTTGCTAGGCTTTAGTTAGGTTATGATGGGTTGTCTCTACGTTGATTCTCAGCGCAAAGAGGTTCGAGTTAAACCACAGACAGTTGCAGACACGACACAGATGTCCAAACTCCAGAGACAGAACCTCGCGCTAAAACCAAGCGTTCGCTTCCCATAGATCCAAGGGCACGTCGTCGTTGGCGTAGGCCTTCCCTCGCTTCGGGATCTTCTCGCAGCCGCCCTTGCGTTTCCCGTTACCTAGTATTCTCGCGTACGTACACGGGGTCTTCGGCTCGCCGCCGTCGATTCGCAGCCATTTGTGGTTGGGCTAACTGTTGCCTTCATTTTTAGTCGACCAGTTCTAAGTAGTGGGATTTGCCCAATTTCTGTGGCACATTTCTTGGGCTAACTGTTCCCTTCTTCATTTTTAGTGGACTAGTGGTGGGTAGTGGACCAGTGGCGCTTACCCCATTTATGTGGTACGTACTCGTTTATGATGATATTTTTTTTGTTTCGTCGGACAAGGAACGATTTCCTCAACAGCTTCGCTGGTAAATAGAACGCTGCAGCATCGTAGACACCACGCCAAGTCTTACGAGCGATGTATATTTTTCCACCCCATTGCTTCAATGCTGCAGAAAACTGATGGTAAAGCTTACTTGCTAAATTGACGCTTGGAAAATGTAGCACTCCCTCGCTCCGGCAGTTGCTCACTGGTGAAGGTAAAATACTTCATTTCTGAGGCAAGGCGTCGTCGAAAAGGTGGCGAAATGACGGCTAGTTGGTACGTGCCTGAAAGAAAGGCATTAACAGCTCAAACACGGGACGAATAAAATTAACAGCGCCCTTCCTCACGTTTTATTTTCTTCGCCTCGTGTTTGCGCTCTTAATCCCGTCTTTGAGTCTAAGCGGTAAACAGATTTATTTTTACTCTAGAAAGCATAAGACCAAGCGTGTTGAAGGTATCGGGGGTGTGTTGTTTTTGCACCTCTAACGGCTGCTATGATTCTACCTTGGGAAGACATAGCGTCGGCTTCATGGGGCTTAGCAAAATTTCTCTAACCACTTTCCGAATTTTACGGAATATATGTCGCTTGAGTTGGACCCAAGCACGGTGTAAGACACCTGATGGTGTTAATTATAACAGTATAAGGCAGCACGTGGTATCTCACGTCAGACATGAATGCGTACATTAAAGGGTGGGCAGACGGCAAACACGATATACGCGTAAACATACCAAGGACTCTCAAATATGTCCTTTTTAAAAGGACATATTCAATTCTTTATCATTGAAATATTTGAAAGCGCAAAGTAGAAGGAGAGAAAAGTGCGCAGTTTTGCAATGACCCAATAAACGTAGCGAACAACCTGGACATCACTCACCAAACAAAACCCTCGCCTCTCAGTAAAAGGGCTCACGAGTCCTCGAACATGTGCCGGGGTGAAGTGAAGGTTACAAAAAAAAAATTAACGTATAAGCCGTGGTAGCGACGTGAACGTCACATTTGAGGCAAAATAAATGACAGCATGTCCCGTTCTCCGACAACGTGCCATGTTTAATTTTCTGTCGGGTACAGAGAGCAGCAGGACAGACGAAAGTGAAGCGCGCGCGACACGTGATACTCGCTTTTCTACTTAGGCTGCTGAAACAGCCTAGCCTACTTGAAATTCACGTAGCTTCACAGAGAGTTGTTAATGCCGTAGGCTACCAGCGCATACGCAAGAACCCATGACAGTACGCTTATTCATGCTCTAATCAGCCCTGCCTGTTCTAGCTGTAAGGAATTCCAAAATACGAAAGTGACACTTTGAAGAGATCGGGCTAATAGGCTACATAGGGTATGAAGAGCAGGAAGTTTGAACAGGATGAGAGAGAATAAACGTGAACAGTGTATTAGAAATTATATTCATATGAAGCATGAAGAAGAGGACTTTCCAGCTCAGGGAATAAAAGTAAAAAAGATGGCTGCATCAATTTTTTTTGTAGTCGTACACATAGAAATGGCTGCATGTAGAGCCGTCTATCCGAACGCAGTTTCACTTTTTCGACTGCCCACTAAAAGCAAGACTTCAATAATTTGGGGTCCTGAAGAGTTTGTCACACAGGTACCATTCATACGCTCGCTTCATGTTCGTCTTCGAATATGCGGAAAATTGCTTCTATAATCTATCCACTGGAAATGGCCACTGGTGTCGTGTCATTTCGTCTCTCTGGCAATAAAGCACGAGTTCCTATTTATTTTATCAATTCGACTAGGCCGATGTCTAGCCGAGGGCCTCCTCTCGAAGCACTACACATACCGGAACAACCTAATGCTATCAAAGTTCGGTTCAGAATGCTCTACAAATTCCGCAGAGTCAAGCGAATAGCTATACGAGACGCGCTCAGACACGGAACATATCAGTCCGCTCGGAATTCTTCACAGTCAAGAGTGCTAAGAGGCAATTACACGTTTCAAATTTTCGAGGCTCACGGCAGCTGACAGCCACGAAAGCAGCAGCAGACTTTCCACGGTGGCGACGGTATAGTGTTAAGCCGCTCAAGCAACGGGCCGTACTCTGACACTGTGTCTGGCTTTAAGCTTCTTTTTTTTAAACGTATTTCCGACGGGGCTTCAGACCGCTCAACCATATGCAACGCTGTGCGACAAGTACAAGCGTAGAGCGAAAAGCGAAGCGATTCTAATGTGTTTTGTACGTTTATGTATTTTTAGTACGGTAGGTCGAACGATATACGGAACATAAAACACGAAAGCGACAGCCGGAGACGACTGCAAGAAAGTGACGCAGCGCACGGAAAATTCTTTCGCAATAGCGCAGAAGTACCTTTTTTTTCCGTTGAACTGTTCAAAACATTTCTTTCGTACCTTTTACAGCTTGCCCGAATCGGTTCTATCCGGATGTTCCTTTACACCCCTTCTTTTATATCAGAGTCGGCCGCATTGCAATGTTCATTCAGATGGCGTTCATGATCATTCCAGTAAGGAATCACCAGCCGATCGCGCTCGGCACATTATTTTTATTTTTTAAAGTCAGAGATCTGCTCCACATCGTCGTTTTTTTTTTCTCTCATGTCTTTTCATTATTTTCCAGGCTAGAACGCGAAAGAGGTTGGGGTGTTGAGCCCCGGTAAATTCGGCCATTTGCCGGTACAAGAACAGAAAAAAAAAGGGCTCCGAGCGATTGATTATAAGAGCAGCTTGTGATATGACGGGACCATTTATTTTTTGAGACGTCGTTTTTTGGATTTTATTTTACGTGAAGTGGATACGTATATTATTTGTCATCTGTGAAACAATTTTTTTTCTAGCTCGCGCAATTTTTCTTGGGTATTAGAGTGAACTAGGCCGGGGAGCTGCAGCCGCTGTCAGCCTTTGCGACCGAGTGAAATAAGTGCCACTAAATGCTGTATTGCAAGTATGAGTTTAAACGAAACATATCCATTCATTTGATAGAACAGACTAACAAGCCTATTCCGCATTTCAGGATAGTGGAAGATTGAATTAAATATAAAAAAGCAAACTTATAGCAACTAATATAGGAGCCTAATGCAGCATGGACGTGCGCGTGTCATCATTCGTCGTTCATATCGGACGGAGCAGGGTGAAGATGTTGAATTGGGTTCAATGTAGCGTTTTGTTTTTTTCTTTCATATAATTGCGGCCCTAACTCAGGCTCACACTCCTGTTGCTAGATTGACAAAAAAGTATGTCCTCGCCGCGACAGCAACAATTTTTAATTGGTTAAAAATAATTCACTGAAGGAAAAGGAAACTGCGCCAGCACGAATGACAGTAAATGCTAATCCATGTCCAATGTTTTCTTTTTTATTGTGATAGCAATTATACGGACAGTCTCGGCTGGTTTTTGCCGCCGCCGTCATGCACCGTATAAGTATGTATATATAGATATATAAAATTCCCAAAGAAAAATTTTTTCTACTGCGATGGCAAAACATTCCGGAGCTCTTGCCTTATCGGGAAAATGGGGGCAAATGATGGTTTTCGTCTGCGTACCTGACGTACTACTTTTTTTCTTTCTTTCCTTTTTATTTCTTTCTCATTGCGCAGTGTTCCCTCCTAACTGTTTCCTTCCTCCATGCTGTGAATTGGACCTTCATCGACGTGCTTAGCGGCGCAACACTTCATTTGCTACAGGCAACAACGACGGCCATGAGCTCATATCGAGGCAACGATGAAATGTGGCAACGTGAGAGGACAAGAGACCTCGCTGAAAGATCAGATTTCTATATCAGAAACGGCTTATCGCCGGGAAGCCCACAATCGAGAGAGCATCAGTTATTAGAAATCGATGCATACAAATACGGATGTCACCGGCGCACCATTGAGGGGCGCTGGGTTTTTTGCGTACGACGCCGCCACCGAAATAGGAGCTTCGGAAGGTTCGCCTAACATAGAGACAGACTAAGCGAAAACTTGCCGTCGACGTCGTCGTTGGAGTGATGGTTCGCAGAAACTTTATAGTGAGATAACATTCCATTGTGTCCCCGGTTGCGGTCGCTAGCTTGCAAGCAATATCCGACAGTTCGAAAGCTTCGGCGAGCCGGTATGACCGTTGTCCTCTTGTGACGGTCTGCGCCGGTTTCCCAGGATTCTCGGCGGGCCTAATGATGTAGCTTGCTTTGCCTCAAAGAAGCGCAAAACAACTCAATCAGTTTGCTACTTTAAGTTCGCGCTGTTCGATCATGCCGCGTCGTGAAATCCAGTGCTGGTCGTGATCGACTGACATGTGTAGGTGTATGGCTGTTCCAGCAGACGCCGTGCTCGTTAATTTAACTAGCACATGAATGAGTACTACAACACATAGGACTGATTAAACTACAAACCGTTTGATAGCAGTTAGATGCATTCCTATAGCGCTATCAGCTCTTCGCCTTCAGGGAGAAACTTTGACTGTTTCTTCTTTTCTTTTTTTGCTTTCTGTAGTCACCAGCCAGTGCAGTTGCATGCAAGCTTTAGGCATTTCTGCCTTTCAGCCATGTACTAAGAAAAGGTCAATGCATTGTTTTATTGGAGTAAACGCGAAATTCAAAGACCAAATAAAATGTTTCTTACTTGTTGGGCGATGCCACTGTCTCGATAGTTGCAGTAGCGACGTCACGCTCTCACGAGTCCTGCCGCCGGAAGGAGGTGTAGTCCAGAGGTGAACTTCACGAAGCTCCAGGCGCTTAGGTGCCGTTTTTCACTGACTCCTCGCCGTTCTTAACGTATGTCGCATTCCTTGATACATGTGTGCAATACATGCTGATACATGCTGGCGGGAACTGTTTTAGCGTAAAACGTACTTGTGAATGCAGACGTAAAATAATCCGCTCTCGCACACCCATTTAAGTCAAGCACTTTTAATCTCGACCCCTGTCGCCAGCTCTTGCTGCAGGCTATGCTCGGCTCCCGAACGTTCATAAGGCAGCTCACGATAACGCCACGGCAAGCGAACCTGTGCCGAAAGCGTGCCAAGTTAACAGGCTTAGCGTTATCAAGCTGATCTATTTGTCCCTTTCCGTTCGTGTACGCTGTCCCCGGAAAATGGTGCGGCTACCCCCAACGAGCGTCACAAAGTTTAACGCGACAGCGTTAAATGGCCCGTGTCACGGAAAATGTGGCTTCGGCGGCGTTGGCTGTATGAGCGAAAAATCGGTTCAGTCCGTGAGCGAGAAATCCCGATGTGTGCAAACAAGAAAAATTAGGGTTCAAGCCAGTATAGAATCCAAGTATTCTGCGTGGCACTCTAATATTCTACCGCAAAGCCACGCGAGTGCTCGAAACTGCTTCGAAAAATGCCCTATATAGTCGTAATGTCGGGCAAAGAATTATGATGACAGATGTAATATTGCGTGCTGTAAGCGTAGAATCACCCCATACGTCAAACTATGAGAAATACGTAACGAGTGGGTCGTTGAAAGCTGCTAACCCATTACAAATGGCTGAGCTCTAATTCATCATCATCACCATCAACCACAGCACCAACCAGCGAAGTGCGCAGCTAGTTAGGTGTGCGTATTTCCTTACAGACGCGTAGTTGGCATCTCGTGACTGTAATTGCAGTGGGCCACCTAGAGAGCTTACAGCGGCCAATGTCACGTGCACAGACCTTCTTTCATTCACAGCGCGGTTCAGGTGTTCACGGAGAAGCGAAGCATGGCGAACGAATGAGACGGCAATGCGAGCAGGACCCACTAAAGCTATCGCAGCATTGCGATGGCGTTAACGGAATGGAACAGCACCACCCAGTAATGTTTAAGTCATCCTATCCCGCTTAATGCAGCATTATACATTCATATGCCACTAAACTCTCATGCAAGCGCACTTGCTTAGCGTGTATCAACACGACGGATGGCTCGGTGGAAATCTCTTCCGCGGACGATGGTTCCCTCGCCCATCTTGCTGCTAAGTGCATCCCGACGGCGGACGAAGCGAGTACACGAACGCGGTGGAGAAAAAAAGCATGGCGGCACCGTCTCACGCGAGAGCTGCCCACTTCGAATCTTTAAGCTATTCGTCCTTCATAGCATGGCCTGTTAGTCCCAAAGTCGTACATAGCGTTGCTTGTTAGTCCCAAAGTCGTACATTGCGTGGCTTGTTAGTCCCAAAGTCGTACATAGCGTGGCTTGGTAGTCCCAAAGTCGTACATAGCGTGGCTTGTTAGTCCCAAAGTCGTACATTGCGTGGCCTGTAAGTCGCAAACTGACGCTTATATTTGCTTTAGGTATGCGTCCGAAAGCTTCGACGGTAAAGCATTCGGGATTTGGCACCGTTTCCGAGAGCCCTACTCGTTTTCCCGGAGATGTAGGCTTAGCGAGTGCCTCTATTGGTGGAACATAGCCTCGGAGATTTGCGGTAACTCGAGTGCTAGCAAGTCTAACCGCCGTATTCTCAAACAAGCCTCGATTCGAATTTCTTCCATCACTTTACCGAGTTGAGCACAGCGCCGCTGCTCGACTGAAAATTACGCCGCGGTTCTCAAGAATCACTACAGATTATCGCTGATGTGCAGTGACTTTTTCTGCCCACAGGCGGCAATTCCATTAACTTTCTCAAGTCAAGGTGGAGCGTTGAGTGAAGGGACGTTCTAGAATACGGGGGTAAGAGGCCGTAGTGTGCAAATTTTTGCTTGTTTCTTCTCTCTCTAGATGGCGCGAAGGGTATAGGGTCTTTTTTGATGTGTTGGTCTTTGTCGTACAAAGCTTGTTTTTGGTTGAATGTGGAGCTTGAACAAAACGACGATTATCTGCAACGGCTGTTGTTTTGTCGGAATTAAATGATGAAGAGCACTTGTTCCTGCAAAAAGATCTTGGAAAAAGGACTATAGCGCTCAACAAAATGCAGAAAAAAAAAGCTGCGTCATCGCACAAGTTCATTGTTGCAGTCGCGTAGGCCAAGCGAACTGAGCGAACTGCCCGCGCAGAAGCCCCAACAAAACTACAGAAAAAAAGACGGAAAAGAAGGTCAGGCCTGTCGCCAGACCTTTATGGCTTCGTCGGCTAAATCTACAAAACAAAACGAGCGAAAAAAAAAGCTGCGCTTGCTGCCACACCTATAATGGCCCCCTCGGCTCAATTTGCTGTGTTATACCGCCAAAATCCGTATGCGAAAAAAAGCTTAGCATTTTACGTCCGCGTGGTCCGCGGACGCGGGACGGATGGCACAGATCCGTGACGCGGGGTCACGTTATTCGCCGCCCGCCACGGAAAAGACGGATTTAGTCCGTCGTGTGGATACACGCTTAGCGGAATAGTTGGTGCCCAACTATGAATGCACTCCTTGATTCGGTTGCGTACATGCCCGCGCGCTTTTTGTGTAGCACAGGGGAAACCACGACAGGCTATACATAAACGGGCGAAAAATTTAAAAAGAAGCTAGTCACATTTGCGCCTTCTGGTGGTATTGGCCGCGAGATCGAGCGGAGTCGCCGCCTGGCGGCTACTGGCTGAAGTGCGCCTAGTGTGGATTACTCCCTGCGTTGTCTGCTAGCCACGTCGTGTTCACATGTGCGCGTACGTCCTGCAAATTCTCAAAGGGCGGTTTGTTCTGTTATGTTAGCGTGATTTTAACTGCTCGTACGTATACCTAACATTGTGTACAGAAGCAAATGGGCTTGCTCGGCTGCATGCGCATTGTAATAAGATCACTGAGTGCGACTTTCGAGGGGGCTGTGTATTGGTGTCGTACCCTTCGTTCGCCAGAATAATTTCAGTGTTGGTGCCGCTTTCTGGTTCAAGCACATCGTAAAGTGCGCTTGGCATAGTCCCAAACATGAGGAGCATTAAATTGTGTGTGAATGCAGCGCTTTAGCGACTCCATGGTAAACAAAAACGAGGCTCATGCACTTTCGCGTTGTTGTTAGGTGTATAATTGCGGCACTGTAGTTCATGATGAGCTTTAGTTGCGCTTGAGATGTCCTTTTATTTTACGGTCGTGTCCTGCTACGGCGAAATATTGCTATCGAGTGAAGTCTGAGACTTCGGTACTCAAACTGTCCCTAAAAAAAGACAATGGATTGACACGGCAGTGATAAAACGGTGTTGCCGCGCGCAATTTGAACTTGGGGCGAAATTTATGCAGAGCCACCCGTGTGCTTAGCCCGACGGCGTGCCTTACATTTATGTCGTATAAATTCACGCAAAACCTCATCCTTTTTTCACATTATCTTGAGCGTTTGTGCGGAGTTATATATTGATGCAAGGCAGCGGAGATTATTATTTTGAAAAAAAAAAGACACTTATTCCAGAAAATAACCGGACCTTTGTTGCATCACTGTCGCGCACGTAATCAATCGATGAAAGCTCTGTGCTAAACTCTTCCCTGCGTATGGGTATTCGCGTGAACAGTGCTATTGAACTCATTGCACAGGAATATGGGCTGGTATACATTTGAACAAAAAAGTAAACACTTGAGTAATTTAGTCGTGCTACAGCAGTGTGTAGTACAGAGAAAACAACAATATATATATAGTGCGTAAGCGCCGACTGTCATCCAGGGCGAGCATCCCTTTTATCTGCAGATTGCGCTTCTCTCACTAGTAATAGGAACGTTGGATGATCTTCTGCCAGAGCTGCGCATGACACAGCATCTGAGGAAATTGAAATTCCTTTTTCAAGAAAAGACGCAGCGATTCTGGTGTCTGCGTTCGCGCGTAATCTGCAGAGAACAATATCGAGCGATGCGAACAACCAGTATGGACCGCTGCACAGAATAGACCCGACGTGTAGCTTTCATGTGCCGCAGGGATTAACCAGACAAGATGAAACTTGCATTCACCGGCTGAGACTCAAGCACAAGATCAGGCAGTCGGACTCACCCACGTGCACCACATGTAACACTCGGGAAGACCTAAAGCACGTACTCTGCGATTGTTCCCATTACGACACAGAACGACAGATTCTGAAGGAGGCACTTCATTTGCAACGCGGCACGAGCTTGGAGCTGCGGCACCTTCTCGGCCCGTGGCAAGACAACAGTTGTGCGATGCGCAGCACAAAAGCGCTGTTGGCGTTTTTGAGGAACACTCAGCTTAACCAAAGCCTGTGAAGGACTCTTCTTATGTATATATGTGTGTTTGTGACTGTATGTACTATTTGTGTGTATATGGTGTATATGTGATCATTGTATATACCATAATCACCCGACACCTGGAGTAGCAAGCCAGGCGACAAACCAGGCTAACCTCTCCGGGCATTTCATTAAAGAATCTTATCTCTCTCTCTTCGTGCATCAATTCAACAATGAGGAGTGTATATATTACCAGTAAGCAGCAATCAACGCATTTTATTCGCCGAAAATAGGCTCAAACTGCTCACAACGAAGCGCCGCTGTGTGCATTTGTATACGCGCCTCCGACCGCCTCTCCACACTAACGCGGCGACGCTGCTGCCGCCTATAGGTCGATCTCACGGCGAATAAAGCCTGCCTGGCTTTCCTAGCGCGAAAGGTCAACCCTCAACCGATATGGCCACAGTCATACTCATATGTACCTACTGGCCATACTTCCTTTTTACGGTTTTAATACGAGGCTGCATGTGTTTCTGGAAGCTTAGCAATGCTTTGTTTGTTTTTTGTTTTGTTTTACTCGAGAAAAATCACTTACGTGCAAACGAATACGGATTGAAAATTTTAATTAAATCAAATTAGTCAGATTTTACGGGCCTAAACAACAATATCAGGATGAGGCACGCCGTTTTTATTCAGTTTGACCAGCCAAGTTCTTTAGTATGCGCCTAAATACGTACATGGGCGTATTCGCATTTCACCAGCATCTAACCGGGGCCGCCATAGCTGGGAATCGAGCCAGAGACCTCGTGCTTAGCAGCGCAGTGCCGTACGCGCTGAGCTACTGCGATGAGTGTCACGACGACATTCATTAGGATGCTCCTTCCCCAGAATGCAATAAATCAGTTGGTAATAGGACACACTAAGGTTTCAGACGCAATAACTGCGATCTCATTGCGAGGCACGTCGTCATGTGATCGTCCCTGTCGTCATCGCCTTGCTTCTTTTGAGAATATGTTTGTTCGCACATGTGGTCGAAGGACACGTTTAATGTTTCTGGATATGTGTATAAGCATGGGCTAGCGCTCTTGCTACGTAAATATTTTGATCCATATGGTAATCGTTTGCAAAGCTCTTCCGAGCCAGTACACGCGAAATACTGAACTAAGATTTATTACCACAGCTATTTTAATGTCTGCAGTTTTCTCTTTCGTATACTATAGTAGGATTTGCGTAACTCTGTTGAGCTGTACAAGGCCGTGTAGCGTGAATGCGGTTTTACACATTCTACCTAAATATACTGAAGCACAGATCATCTGGACAAAAGACTAGAAAATGGTATTTCAACGTGATTTATTTCTGTCAACATTGAATGAAAAATATGTCTTCTCTGGGGATTTTATATAAAACAGAACATATGACTTCTCATTCTAACGTTGATATAACATCGATCTCATATATACAGGCTAGTACAATATAAAACAGAAACCTGCTTTATTTGTTTTTCTAAAGGCTCACTTACGACGTTCTTAATCTTACGTCTAGTACGCATTCATTTACATTAACGAAGCCGTTAGAAAATCAGACACATACAAAGCATCGTGTAGCGTACAATGTTATATACAGTAAATTGCGCTAATCAGAACTCAACACATACACATATCACGAAGCCAGTGTTTGTTCATTTCTTTCTTTGAATGATTACGAAGAGTACAATAGCTCTTGGGCAGTCAATATATATTCACAATAATGCGAACGCTGGCACACGTACAGCATGTCAAACAAGTGCTCTTAAGAAATTACTGTTGTGGCTCTTCGCTTCTGAAAACGTGTGATTATGCTAAAAGTGGGACTTCCTATTGTAGTAGAAACACTGGAAGTTCAGGCGAAACAGTGGTAACATAAGAAAGTTTTCAAATGCTGCTGGTTACCTTCATTTCTTACGGCAGCATACCGATAGTGAAACACTATTCGTCAGACAGCAGCGTGTGGCATGTAATGTGTGTACGTTATAGATACAGTACATGTGTATTTATGAATCAATAATTATTATGCCTAAGGGCAGACTTCCGAAAATAAAAAAAAATCCTTGAAGCGAGATTTTGATGCCTCGGATGTTGTGAAAAGTGGTTGCTGGTTACGTGTAGTATACGAGTGACCGGTGTTAAGACAATCATTTTAATTATTGCCAAATGAAATAGCTATATCACATGAAAATGTCACACAAGGAAGTTTCCTTCACATCTGTAGCCCATTTCTATATGCGCTCGCAAAAGGAGGTTTGCCCCTATCACGTACAAAGAAAACCGTTCAATAGCGCGCACTTAGCTATGAAAAATAAATAATGTGACGAATGAGAACAACAAAGGAAAAATAGACAACCACCCGTTTGTAGCACGAAGCCACAAGGAAATCCATACGGATTCCTTGTGGCTTCGTGCTACAAACGGGTGGTTGTCTACTTTCCCTTTCTTAACCGTTCCGCCACCTTGCGGGATTCCGCAGAACTGATTTGCAATGAGAACAACGTAATGTAATTCGTATTACGGAAGATAACTTTTCACAAGATAATTGCAATTCATAGCACTTGAACTTCAGGAGCCCATTCGCGTTGATTTACAGACGACCAGAAAGTGCTCCTTCTCCGAGACCATGTGGTGAATTTTCTATATCGAAAAACGGGTGAACATGGCAAAACACAAACTTTACGCGACGTTCTTTTTATTTCATTTTTTATGTCACCAGTCTGGCACATTAGTCGATCATTCTCGATTACCTATATAGAGTCACTCTTAACATCCCACCGTAGAAGCATGATGAGCTGCATACGCTGGTCACTGTCCACTGACATACTTGGCAACATGTTCACCAGGAAAATGAGTCACACTTCATGGCGCACGTGATCACGTTCGTTTTCGAGCAGCGCTCAACGAGGCACAAGTAAATGACATCCACACTATAGATGCGCTTGTGGATTGCGTTCCTTCCTATCTCTGCATGGCGAAGCGTCTTGTGGGCATGTCACACTCGGCCTCGGACAGTTCGTAAGCCTCGACACCGGTCTCCAAGACGCTGTCTTTTGCGCTCATTTGCGCCTGTTTCAGCTCCTCGGCGTACCTGCGAAGCGTTATATGCATGCAATAGCGATTGAAAGAACAATTTTTGAACACGATACGGACGGCTGTTTCTCTTAGTCTAAAGAAATATGTGAACAAATCATACTGATGCTCTTTGTTGTTCGGGTGCACTAGGACGCGCAACAATATGAAATAAGGAAAAGCTGGAAATGCATTCTTTCTACTCACGTTTTTTTTCTTCTTATATGCGCCATACACTTGCCCATAAAGCATAATATTTTGTGGCTATATGTCTATTAGACGTGCACCGTTAGGCCGGTGTTGTGCATGGAATGAAGCAGTGTCTTGTGGAATCTGTTGTCATGTGTCCAGTGGTCATAGCTGGTCGTGTTACTGTACATCAAGCTATTTCGCGTAGTTCCACATTAAACTTTAAGTTAACTAACCTATGAAGAGTTGCTAAACCTATGGACACATTTACTGTATCGTGTGTGCAGTATTTTTTTAATGCCAATCTATAAGACCACATGGAAAATCCGCCCACCAGTCTTAACAAAGATACAGAACACTTGTCCAGAAATTTAAATAGGGTGTCAGTATGCGGATTCCCGCTGCCATCGCGCTTCTATTTCGTATCTGAAGGAACCCTGGCCCCCTCCACATCCAAGCTTTCAAAATCTAGCATGAAGCTTTAAGGCCACACTTTAGCGGTAAGTAGACCGTTGTGGTGGGGATAATGTCGGGTACGTAAAAAATAACTGCTCACACTATTGCCAATACATTCTACTCAGGAATATAGCCGTACATATTGCATCATACACGTTCAAATAGTGCTAAAACTATTTATTCTCGCACTGGACTACATTTAGAATATTTCACTGTTTAAATACAACTGCTGCTCATTTCGCCAAAACTAACCTCGACAGCTTGCGCAGTTTGTGGTCAGCGTAGAGCAGTTCTTCATCGTGATTTCTCCAGTGCTTCTTCTTGGGTCTCGAGTAGACATAAGAGACGTTTCCGTTGGGATAGCTTTCGATGATGTTCCCAGCTTGAAGGGACTTTCGGAGGCTGTTGCACTTTTCTGGCGACATGTACACTATGGCTGCGTAACAAGGAAAAAGAATGATGCAGAGTTCGTCAAATAACTCGAAGGAGTATTTTTAGGTGGAGTGAACTGGGGAAAGGGCCACAGACTTGTGTATACACAAATTTTGTAATTCGTTTATTGCCTACATAAAACCCTTTCTGACTCTGACTGGCTCGGCCTATAAGACATATGAGGAAAGGCGTATAAAGATTGAGCATACAGAGCTTTTGCCAGGTCACTACACATATACATGTACGAAGAGGCGTAAGCACGGGTCATCTTACGCATTCAAGAATAACGCATTTCTGGGCTAGTTGGTGTCGATGCTTTCTCAACATGTCGTTCCTGGCGCAAGCTTTCAAGGTTTGCGCCATGTTTAGCATCTTACGTATTTTTCCGAAGTAATTGCTAAAGCTAGAGAAAAAAAGAAAAATCGAGCAAGAAAATGTCAAAACCATTACTACTCTTACGTGTATAATCGTGTGGCGATAGGCTAAGTTGTGTTGTTTACTTTTTCATAAACGGTGCTCTGCTCCGATGAACTTACACAGAACTTTGGTGTTAGGAACGGCCAGTGGTTCAGCCAAATTAACATAGTAGGCCTACCTGCTATTACGGAATGTTGTCATCACATGCATGACAGAGAAAATGCCCACGCCCAAATTTCGTATTATATAGGGGTGATTCTTTTAAAATTGACCTATTTCATTGGGCTGTAGTTTTGTTACAAACTATCTGGTTTTAATGTGGTTTGTGGTATACGTTTAGGAAGGATGAAAATTGAATGGCCTGTCCCGTGTTTTGATCTGCAATTCCGAAGAGAGATAACAAATAATAAATAACAAAAACCGCGACGTTCCGCGAAATCCACACAGAAGGGACGCCGGGCGCGCGCAAATGCGCATGCATCAAGCTGACGCGGCTCCGCGCGCGCGTGGAAGTATAGAGTGCTCGCTTTTCGTGTCAACTTAGCAAGATGAACCTGGCGTTGCCAACTTCCGCAGCCGCTGGCTGACGCGAATGCTGCGCCAGACTACCTGTTCCTCCTTGTATAGCATTCCGCAGTTTTCATTATTTCTTATTTATTCTTCTTTTCTTTTGTGCCGCACATCAAAGAACGGGAGGGACCATTAAAGTTTCGTCCTTCCCGAATGCTTCTGCCGCAAACCGCATTAAAATTAGATAAATTGTAAGAAAACTACACCCCAACGAAATAAGTCAGTTCTACAAGAATCACCATGTATTACATGCACATGACAATTAAGAAATAAATGTACATGGCAATTAGAAAAACGGTATTTATTTATTAGCAATGGACAGAAATTGAATACCGAGAACTGCTCGAATCAACCCAAGTTATCTGTAAGGCAGGTTTCTTACCAGGTTTGGAATAGATGTGTTTCTCAATACGTTCTGTTGAAGACATCAACTCATCTTCTGTGTTTATCTGTAAAAATAAAACGAAATAAACATGACATGTCATAGTGTAACCTTTATGTTTAAACATTTCTTAAAGCTACAGGACAGTCTTATTTAAACAGAAATCGTAAAAAATAACAGCTATGTCATTGTTAATCTGCCAAAATATGATTAATATAAAATGTGTGGCGCTACTTTTCTTACTAGTGATTAAGCCTTCATTAAACTTCCAAGTCTTACTCTTCTTGTAAGCCGAATTTCGGACTGGTAGAAGCTCTTAGAGGAATCGGCGTAATTTTTTTTTTGAAAAACTTGCAGGACGCTTGAGCTTCGCCTTCGAGAGTAGAACGCGATAGCGTAGTTTGGCCGAGTTCGCATCCCCTTATCAATTGCTTGGCTAGCTTCGCTATCGTATCCTGGAATGCCTACTGCAAGTACAGATGCGAAAGCCCATTCGCATCTATACTTGCATAATTCAAAATAAATGAAGTACCCACTACACGTCCGTAAGGCAACACGTGCAATTGCACAGCTGCAGAAGGATTGAAAGCTGAGCTAGTTGGTGACAGTACTTGAACATTTTTGAAACAGCGCAACGACGACGCGGACGAAGAGAATAGAATCACAGCTGCGCTCCTCGTTGATGCTGTTGTTGATAATGATAATGATTGACTATGCCTGTGCGCTTTGTAACTGGAGGGCATTTAAACCAACCTCTCGTTGCGCTATTCACACGTTTTGAAGCTTGGTGCGATCGTACGCTTCTGCCACACAATATTACATGCACTCCTGGCACTCCTGGCACTGCATGACATTCTTATAGGGTTTTTCCCGAAACAGTTTGGACCACCGGCATGGTTCTGAGGCAGGACACGAGCTTGCCACGCAGAAGTCCAGGGTGCGATTCGCACTCAAACCGAAGTTTGTTAATATTTATGTACTTGAATCTATCTCAAATTTTCGCTCACGGAGAACGCTGATTTTTTGCTCAAGATGAACGACGCCGACGCCGACACCAGAATTTCTGCGAAACGAGCTCTTTAACGCTATCGCGTTAAAAATAAAACGGTGCCCTTATGAAACATTCTTGAGAGACACAAGCGACATTGATCTTCTAAATGTACGTTAGTTGTATATCATACCACACTAATGGCTGGGTCAACCGGATAACTGGGGACCAGCGTTTATCCTGTCAGCCTTAAAGCATGTCCTAATAAATTACTGAGCAAAATCAGTGCCAGGAGCCACGACAGTTTGCTTAATATGCACTGATGGGCTATTTGGTGAGCCATTATACTCGATGAAGCAGCGCAGAAAAGGACAAATTCACGCACACATAAAGAGACACAAACACAAGCGCTGTGTTTGTGTCCCCTTATGTGTGCGTGAATTTGTCCTTTTCTGCGCGGCTTCATCAAGTATCACGACAGTTTGATTTGCTTGCGGCAACTACTGGCGCACGAAACGTTTCCCGTAATGGACGAGTGATTTCGTGAATTCGCATACTGTTAAACTTGTCTCTCAGAGTCGTCGACTTCCTGTTTTCTCGCTTTTTGTGTGTGTGTGTGACAAATAATCAGCACTTCAAATATAAAAGAGTTCTTTTGACTGCGTTCTGTTGTCTTGCACACTCTACGAAACTCTCAAATACACAAGCTCTCGCATAAGTAATGCGTTAAACGTCGCCTGCACATGCGACACAGGTGTTCCTGTCATGCTGTCATGGCGTAATGAAGCGCAACCAAGCGCCAAGCTAATAAAAAAATGGAGACACTGCAGCCTTTCCTCTAATCTGGTACTTGAAGCCTTCGCAAGGAATGCTCCCGCTAAGTTTAGACCTATGACGTTGTAATATTGCAGGCGCTGCATTTACCAACGATGCAGCAGCCCTGGAGTGCTTGCAGAGCCCGTATGCAGCGTGAGATAAAAAAAAAAGATATGTCCCGGAAATAAATAAGTTTAAGCAAGAAGGCGAAAGACCAGGCACTTGATACAAAGTACATTAGCGGTTGTTATTTCGGAGCTCCATGTATCGGGATGGTGTCCTCATAACGCAGCTGAAGACGATGTGTTGAGTAACATGGAGACAGCAGTGCAGATTAGTCAGTAACGAAACACCTTGCGATAACTATCTACAGGGGCTATCACGCAACGTCTGACTAATTAAGCATCGCACGCCAGCGTTCCTAAGGGTGGTTTCGATCGTCGAGGTCCCCTTAGTTAGAGCGAGGAAAATATGTTGTGCGGGTTGTTCGCTCTTTTGTTTCTCATTAGGCGAGCCTTGCAATTAAGTAGTTTTTCCATGTTGCTAACTTTTCTTTGGAAAAAACGCTGAAAAGTATTGTTAGCTTTCTTTTGCTGCGGTCCTCGGGATAATACTTGTCTTCGTTAGTGAACACAACAAAGTTAAGTATATTGCATATTCGTCCTCAGGCGCACAGAATACGACAACACGCGACATGATGGCTAGTGAGTCGAACTTATGCAAGACATTTGGTTCTGCTCTTATCAACATGTTTTATTAAAGTTCACTTCACATTTTTTTTGTAGAAAGACAGCAACAAACGTAAACTCTTGCTGTTATCGCATGATTACTTTGATAAAAGCGTTCGTTTGTGAATACATCTGAATAAACAGGTTGCCTTTTTAGTGGGACAGTCAGGACGATATGAACTTTCGAAGGTATTGCATCCCATTTACAGCGCATTTACCGCTAAACAATTACCGCACTTTCGGGGGGGGGGGATTTCCATGAGAAAAAGCTAGGCTCAAAAAAAAAAACGCCAGGCCTTAACGAGGACATAGCCCATTAAAAGTTGGCGCCCAATTTTAGTGAAGTTGCACATACTAAGCCATTATTTTCATCGTAGAAGCGAGGCACCAGCTGCACGTCTTACATTATGTGATTTGACGAGACACTGATGACGATGAAGAATTATGGCTTGCCCTTTTATGGGTTGAATCTTTAAACCGCCCACTTATAGATTGTGTGACGCCCGGTTATTTCCCTCTCTCGTCTTGTATAACATGCGTTGCGTAGGAAAGAGACGGGGGGGGGGCAGCTTTACGCGAAAATGCGCTTATGGGCTTCCTGGCAACCAATAGTGCACTTGCGAAACCACGCTATAAATCGTAATTTCACAGACGAGGAAGTGGACATGCGCTTATGGGCTTCCTTGCAACCAATACAAGTACCAGAACCCACTACGCTATAATCACTTATTAGATTATCTTGAGCACAGCCGCGAAAAACTTAAGAAACCACGGACAGACAAACAATGGTACCAGGCCCGTAGCCAGGAATTTTTTTCGGGGGGGGGGGGGGGGATACTTGCTGAAAGCCTTGACTACTTGAGAAAAACGCCTATATCATTATTTATCTTCGGTAAAACACCATGTATCACAAAAATTGCGGGGGGGAGGGGAAGCTGCACTTGGCTACGGGCCTGAATGGTACATACACAGGCACTGAACTTCAATTGAGTCGTTTATTGACGCGCAAGTCACATTTACCTGTTGCCATATTAAATGCCACCCACACACCAATAAACGACTCAGTTGAATTTCATTGCCTGTGGTAGGTGTGCCAACTAGCTCGACAGTACCAAATATACAGAAGTGGATTCCTTTAAACAAGTAAGACGCTTAAAGGACCATGACACGGCCACCAAAAAATTGGTATTCAGTGAAAAATAGAAGGAGAAGGTATATTGTGCCTATAAATACGTGAAAAATGAACTGTACGAAATATTTTCGAGAACCGCCGTTTAGCCATGACGTGTGTGATGCCATGTGCTGCATGGAGCGGATCGAGCCGTTGTCTTCTACCAAAGTTTCAGCCGCTGCTAGTCGTTCAATTTCAATTTCAAGCTGAAAAAAGCCTAAAATGCTCGAGTGACCGCGCAGCTGACCACGGAACGAAATCGTTCGCCGGAAGGCAGACGCTCGCACAGCCAGCAGCTTGTTACGGTAGTTACGGCATGGCTCGTGAGTGTGCCAGTGTTGCCAGACGTTGCCGCTCTCGTGTTCACAATATTTATTTACAAATTTAGTGCTTGACGAAATACACTAAAATTCGCCAGCTTGTTTGTGAGCGCACAAGGATTAACCAACATAACACAGATTGTGATAAAAAGATGGTTGATCCCTCCGTCATAGGAACCGGAATAATGCCAAAGTAAAGCGTGCCCTTACAGAAGTAACTGAATGTTTACTGTACATTGATATAAGAGAGTTTGCACAATGTATATCGATGTTTGGCAGCTACAGCACCGTTTAGATGTGGATGCACCTACTTTGA
The DNA here is from genome assembly GCF_013339695.2 of Rhipicephalus sanguineus. Lineage (NCBI taxonomy): Eukaryota > Metazoa > Arthropoda > Arachnida > Ixodida > Ixodidae > Rhipicephalus > Rhipicephalus sanguineus. Next base: position 99,160,038 of record NC_051177.1, on the reverse strand, counting down.
TGATTGGTGGTATATCTCCATCCCGACGTGTAATGTCCATGTTAAATGATTAAACAAACCCCTGTAGTAGCTGCAGTAGTTAACTGTGAAAGCGTAATGAGAGAACGAGGTGTGATAGCCAGAAGAGCGTCCATCCCGTGGCATGTTAAAATGTGATTGAATACCGCGGCCGGACTAGAGGGAAACGCAAAGCGCGTCGTGCCGCCCCGCGGTAGCCCGGACGCGAGTTTTCTCGGGGCGAGCGCGTGAGCGGGGAACGCGGTGTTACAGCAAGGTGGGACAGGCGCGCGTCGCAGAGCTATTTTTGCTTTGAATTGGCGTGATGCTATGAGCGAAGCCGACGCTTTTGCGGCGCTTGGGCTAAGATCGCCACCTCGCAGTGTGTTAAGGCATTCACAAAATTGAACTTCTATTGAAAACGCGCCGAATGGGACGGACGTGTAACGCGTTGCAGGTGCTAATCGAGGAGGCCACAGTAATGACGAATTACTTTGCTTTACCACTCCCAGAAGGCAACACCACCCCGCCGACCGGGAGAGTGGTAGATATAAAAGGCGTGTTTGTAAAGCCTCTAGAGTCTGACCGTGGCGCAGTGGATAGCGTGCCCGGCATCTGTTGTTGCGGACCGAGTGGTCGTGGGTTCGATGCCCGTTGACGGAACTTTTTTTCTTTATCATCTGATCGTGTAAATTTTTCGACGTCATTTCCGTGACGGAAATACGTCACACTGAAGTCTTGGCGGACCTCGGCATAAAACACTTTCGTGTTAAAAATTGGGTGTCATAGGCCCTTTAACACTTGTGAAACTCGCGAGAGCTACCGCTGAAACTGAGAGGCTGAAGGCTGCGTAGGTATACTCTGTAGCATTTATGTCGTCCTTTTTTTGGTACACTGCAACGTGGCAAAACGTATAGCTTGCTCTTTTTTAGAACTCTGAGAAATACGTGATCAGCATACACTTTGCGTATGCTCATTGTGTTAAGTAAGGGTGAGTACAACTGAATATTAAGGTCCGTATTCAAGAACAGAACTTAAGTATCGCGAAAAGTAGACTTATGAAAGTACAAGAAAAGTGTAAGTTTGAGTTAAGTTTGGGGAAAGTTTCAAAAACGGCACATAAGCCTCACTAATGATAGTACCACTTTCCGGGTAAGTAAGGCTCCTGCGAACGAGGCTATAGAAGTTTTCATACTGTACTTTACTATCCGGTAGTTAAGTGCCGATTTAAGTTTACCTTAAGTACAAGATTGGTCTGTGAAACGCGTTAAGCGCCGATTGGTTACTTAATTGATAAGTTAAAGATAAGTTTTAATAGTGAATACGGGCCAAACACTGCTGTGCGATAGAACTGGTACATAGACACTAGTGTTTTGTTGCGAAAGAACAAGGGGGAATGATATTAAAATTACACCATCTCCCGCTAAAGGGGACCATGAGGCGATGCGAAGCCGGAGCACTTGCACGATCGCGTTCCGTTGGCATTCGTTGGGCATGTTACCGACCTCGCGTCGTGGAACGCGAAGAGGGACGCTACGCGCGTCGTATCTTCCATCTAGCCCGGCCGTTAATTCTCACAGGGCGAGCGGGGAACGCGGTCGACAGGCGGGCGAGAGGGGGGCAGCCTGGGAGAGGAGAGAGAAGCGGAGGGGACGCGCATGCGCTCGAGCTCATCGCGGCGTTGCGCAGGAGAGAACTTCGGCATGTCTAGCCCGTGTTTCAGAGGAAGAGTAGAAAGGGGGAGGGGAGAGGGGGAGGGGAGAGGGAAAGTGGAAAGGGGAAGAGGAGAGGGAATGTGGAGAGGGGAAGGGGGGAGGGTGAGTGGAGAGGAGGTGTGTGGAGAGGGTATGCGCATGCGCAGTAAGGGTGGTCACGCCGCACACCACCACCACCACCACCACCGGATTGAGCTCCGCCTTAAGATACTTCGCATCTAAAATGGCCGAAAGCAATTGATGTGGCTTGTCCTGTCTATTCTCAGTTTTGCATGTATGTCTAAACCTTATATAGTGTTTCACTCTATATTAAGCATTCAGGCCAGACATATCTCTAGCATGCGGTGGGCTTTATGATGTGAAGCGCCGCTCATAAGCGGCTATCAGAGCTCATAAACACCGGGCGACCTCCGAAAGTGGACGGCATGAATGTGCCCTTAGAGACTAACCACTGGCTGTATAGGTGCGAATTGTGGCCTCCAGGCAGCATAGCGGTTTGAGCAGATTATCACGTTTACGGGCTTTTTTTATTTATATGATTTGAGGAGATGTTGGCGCAAAACTAACTAACTAACTAACTAACTAACTAACTAACTAACTAACTAACTAACTAACTAACTAACTAACTGACTAACAGATAAATACAATGAAATCAATTTCTGTGAAAACGAGTAGTGGAGTTATCCTATCTACTGCTGGTTAAAGAAGGCAATGTTGTAGCACTCATAGGGGAAACCATAATTTCCTTGTAGCAAAACTTAATATTCTTTCGTGGCGTCAACAGTAGGTGACGAACAACACCCGCAACTGTTGCTTGAAATTGTTGTATTGAACTGATACCCATTGGAAAATGACAGAAGTTGAGAGTAACTATCCAGCGGCTTATATCTAAAACATCCGGAGCTCCTTTTTATGAAAGACTCAGTACACGGGTCCATTTCTCCACGATACCTACTGTGTAACTCTTATCTCGACGTACCTGCAAATGCTGTTCCAGCTCCTGCTGACAGTTCGGCAGACTGCGCAAGAAAGGGACGTCGTACGTGTGATGCGGCCCTATCCTTTCGTCCTCTGGCTCATCCGCTGCACCATTCAGGCTTCGTGCCGAGGCCCAGCCAGAGTGCAATCCTTCAGGCGCGTACAGAGACGCCAAGCGACGGCCTCCGGCGTCATACGGAGAAGGGTAGTACAGCTGTTCCCTGTCCATGGCTCCCTGTTGCTGGGGGTCCTTATAGTTTGACTGTTGCTTGGGTTTCTCCCATACACTCATTGGCACTGTGTCGATGGACTTTGTCACCTCCTGTGCCTCGTCCAACTCTTCTGCGTTAAAAGAAACCACACGAAAAAAAAAATCGGCGACTTAGGTTATTCCACCATTATAATTCAGTATGACTCAGGGACAGCAACTACTGCACTGCATATCGTGCGTACTTGAATCGACAAAATGCACGCCTCCTCATGCGTCCCCCAAGCCCACTTAACAACTTTACAGCGAGACCTAGATGATCACTCTTACCACTAGGGGGAAAATGACGCTAGGTTAAGGGGTTGCATGGAAAGGCGGTGTATTGCGTGAGCGGCACGCTTCTTGTTCTTGTTCTAGACCACCATTAAAACTCGGACAGCGAACACGCGCGCACACACACACACACACACACACACACACACACACACACACACACACACACACACACACACACACACACACACACACACACACACACACACACGCACACACACACGCACGCACGCACGCACGCACGCACACAGCGCTGCGTCTCTATTCTGTTCGTCTGTCATCTAACATATTATTGCGACAGCCTCGGCTGGTTTTTGCCGTCGCCGTCACCGTCGCCGTCACCGTCGCCGCCGTCATGCTGCGTATATGTATAAGTATGTATATATATATATATATGAAAGTCCCAAAGAAAAATAATTCTGATATATACGAAGTGAGGCTCGCCAATGGATACTGTCAGTTTGAGCAGCGCTCCTGTTGCAAAGGCGGCCGAAGCAGCGAAGGAAACTAGCGTGCTTCAAGTGTCGAGCTGTGACACTTGATAGTTCGCGCTCATCTTTTGTTTGTTCGTTTAGCGGCGTCCCTTGAGCTCGAGTGACTTTCGTACGCTCCGTAACATGAGCGCGGACATCACGGTGAAAGCTTGAAACATTGCTCTTCCCCTCACCACGAGAAAACCGCGCGAGCAGACAGCGGAAGGGCAAGGTTCTCCCTGTAAATATAAGAAGAAGCGAGCGAGCTCGCCGACGACTTTTAAATGCGCCCGTAACGCCATCTCGATGGTATTAAAGAAACGCTTATTATCGCCTGCCGTCTCTGAGTCCGTTCAGCGGTAAAGGGTGTGTATATAACGCTCGCCGTTAGCTACGTGGAGGATCTGCGTTTCGTGGCGTAGTGGATAGCGCTAATCGCTGCGGAGCAAAAGGTCCCTGCTTGAATTCCGCGCTTCGGAAGCATTTTTCTGAATTATTTTTCTTTGGGGCTTTCATATATATATATATATATATATATATATATATATATATATATATATATATATATATATATATATATATATATATATATATATATGAAAACAATAAAGTGCTAACAAAGGACCCGGAAGTAAAAGTTGAAAAAGATCAAGCACGTAGGAAAAATTGTTCGGTAAAGGACTGACGTTTCGGCCGCGGGACCGGCCTTCGTCGGAGTGATGCGAACATGCGACGGTACCGCAATATAAAATGCGCAGTAACGTATCATAGCGCTGTTATTGGCTGACAAGCGGTTGGTAAAAGCACGTGGGGAAACGGTGCGCGTGATGGGACAAGAAAAAACGAGAATACACGCGTGCGCACTTGCGCAAGACAAAACGAATAAAAGAGTAAAAAATGATTAACAATGAGTAAAAAATGATGAAGCCACATAACGCGTGAGTCACCGGCACAAACATCAATAGCACGTCATAGGTACAACTGCGAGCAAGTTATCGATAAACATAAACGCGGGTGTAACATCTTGTCATGATCCGACAAAGCTCAAACAGGGAACTAATCTATCTGCGTGAAAGCATAGCGGCAATAATAGCGGGGGTAGTCAAGAGTGTTTAGGAAACTAAATGGGTAAAAATGAAAGTTTGCCAGCGCTTTCATTCATACCACAAGTGACGGCTTTAAACTTATAGATTAAATACGATTCTCGAAGCTCTCTTTCTCGATTCTCGAAGCTCACTTTCCCGCTACGTTGATGTAATAATCAGTAGCCTTCCATGTAAATTCTCGTCCTATCTTAAAGACACAAATCATTTTTTGTTGGACATTGATGAACTCGTGATACCAGACAATTCCGTGCTCGTGACATTAGATGTGGTTTCACTGTATACCAATATACCCCATAGCGATGGCATCAAGGCAGTAATTCAAGCGTACGAAGAACTGTCTGATGAAAAGCCCATTGGAAGTGATACATTAGCTACCTTATTGAAATTAATCTTACAGCTTAATAATTTTGAATTTGATGGCTCCCACTACCTTCAAGTAAGTGGAACATCAATGGGCACTCGCATTGGACCTAATTACGCTAGCCTTTTCATGTCTGTTCTGGAAAATGACTTTTTAAGAAATCGCGCGTTAAAGCCTCTTTATTATAAGCGATTTATAGATGACATCTTTTTGATCTGGCCCCATGGTGAAAATGAACTTTTATCTTTTATAGCTGATTCAACACTGTTCACCAATCTATTTCGTTTTCGCATGATTACTCTCGTTCTACCGTTAACTTTCTGGACGTCACAGTTTGCATCTCTGACACAAACTAACCACTAGGCTTTACAGGAAACCTACAGACAGGCACCGTTATCTTCACTTTAAAAGTTCG